>NW_024081052.1:0-115059 GCF_003009895.1 Hyaena hyaena
TAGCCTCCAGGAGCAGCACAAAGAAGCAGTTTGTGTGCTCAGCCCCCTCCAGGACCAGTTGACGCGAGGGGACCTGGTGTGCAGGTATTTGGCAAGTACGGTCTTTCTATGCACCCCATAACTGTCTTATTTTAAAGGAAAACTGAATTCCTCTTGTACAAGGAAAAATTGAAATTTCATTTTGTGACATGACTAGGCTGTTGATCTGAAATGAAAATGTAGGGTCCTGAGGTGCTTTCCGAGATGGATGTTGGTGGGAATGGCATATAGTTGTAGTAGAGGCATAGGGTCCTTGTAGCAAGGCTTCAGAAAATGCATCATCACTGATTTACGAACGTTGGCTGTACTCTGACCATCTCTTTATTGCCTCCTGAGTCGGAAAGCTCAGCACATAATTGTTTGAGAGGCCAAATGCTCTTAAGGCAATCTATGGGATGCCTCTCTTTCCAGTCTCTTCTTTATAGCTTGAGAACCTTTATAGCCCTTTCATCACTCCCTGTTTGACTTCATTTCTCTTCTGCAGTTTTCTGATCCTCCCCAGAAATTTCTTCCTTTGACATGCTGGCAAAACCTTTTGCTCTCTTATTCCTCACCTCTCCCTAACTTTTGTTCATGCATGTGTTTAAATTACCATCATACACTTACTTTTAGTGAAAGGATTTAAAATATAAGTGTACCAACTGACCTTTATTTCTCTGTATTCTTTTCCAAATCTAATACTTTTGTTTTTCCTTCTGAGTTTAAATTACTCTTTAATAATTTTAGTTATATTTGCATTCTGTTTTTGGTGCAGGTCAGAGTAATTTAGCAGACAATAGGAAAACCTAATATGAGTTGAAGTACAGTGGAATCCAAATTGTGGTTCTTCACCAGAACTGAGTTCCATTTATAGTGACTTGCTAGAAATGATTTCTTATCTCAAAATAAGAGATAAGCTTAACATTCTAAATATTTTTATATGTGTTTTACACATTACCAATTAACACATGATGAATGAACTTGTGATAATGTTGAATATTCTACTATAATTGGTTAATTTTATGTGTCAGATTGGTTGAGCCACGGTGCCCAGGCATTTCATCAAACATTCTGGATGTTTCTCTGAATGTTCTCTGAATGTGTTTAACATTACATCAGTTGACACTGAGTAAAGCAGATTACTTCCATATCGTGGGAAGGCCTCCTCCAACAATTTGAAGGCCTTAATTTTGAAAAGACTGACATCCCCTGAGGAAGAAGGAATTTTGCCAGCACACTGCCTTTGGACTGAAATGGCACCTGTCCCTGGGTCTCTAGCCAGATTATTCTGCAGATTTTGGACTTGTACTTCCCCAATCACATAAGCCAATTCCTTAACATCTAGCTTTATAGCCAGCTAGCTATATATCAATCTGTCTATACATAACCTGATGATTGTATTTCTCTGGAGAACCCTTATACGTTTATCTACTTTAAATTGACCTGTTAAAACCTTATCCTTTTAAAAGGAGAAAAAGGTTTAGTGTAAGGGCTCAGTCACCAATAAAATTATTTTGGAAATGATAAATGTAGAGTGTGGCCTATTTTTTTATGATCAACAAAGAAACACATTAAAACGAAACAGTGACAAAGCCTAACCTCTCCCTACTCCTACCCCTTAGCCGTGACTGTTGACTGAGTTAGGAGTTTTATGTTCAGCTCTCTCAGCAGTGAACAGGCCATGGACCATTTGTCCACCCTCTGAAAATGGCTGTAAGTGGATTTTTTTTCTCAAATCTGAGTAATGTATAGGCTTTTCCTAAAGAAAAAAGTTAGAAATATCCACTGTTGAACTATATATATATTTTTTAAATTAGAGTAGTACTTAAATATGAACACCACAGCAATCAGACAACAAAAAGAAATTAAAGACATCCAAATCATCAAGGAAGAGGTCAAACCTTCCCTCTTCACAGATGAGTAAAAAGCAGGGGTGCCTAAGTGACTCAGTCGGTTGAGTGTCCAACTCTTGATTTCTTTTCAGGTCCTGACCCCAGGGTCATGAGATCAAGCCCTACATTGGGCTCTGTGCTGAGTGTGGAACCTGCTTAAGGTTCTCTCTCCCTCTTCTTTTGTCCCTCTCTCTCTCAAAAATAACTGAAACATTTTTTTTTAAAAAGAACATTTATTAAAAACAAAAAAAAAGCAAAGAAAACCCAAAAGACTACACCAAAAACTGCTAGAGCTGATACATGAATTTAGCAAAGTTGCAGGATATAAAATCAATATACAGAAATTGGTTACATTTCTATACACCAATAATGAAGGTGCAGAAAGAGATATCAAGGAATCGATCCCATTTACAATTGTCCCCCAAAACCACACTATACCTAGGAATAAACCTAACCAAAGAGGTAAAAGATCTGTATGCTGTAAACTATAGAAAGGTTATGAAAGAAATTGAAGAAGACACAAAGAAATGGGAAAACATTCCATGCTCATGGATTGGAAGAACAAATATTGTTAAAATTTCAGTACGACCCAAAGCAATTACACATTCAGTGTAATCACTATCTAAATACCACCAGCATTCTTCACATAGCTAGAACAAATGATTCTAAAATTTGTATGGAACCAGAAAAGACCCCAAATAGCCAAAGTAATGTTGGGAAAGAAAACCAGAACTGGAGGCATCATAATTCTGGACTTAAAGCTGTATTACAAAGCTGTAATCATCAAGGCAGTATGCTACTGGCACAAAAACAGACACATAAATCAACTGAATTGAATAGAGAACCCAGAAATGGATCCATAGATATATGGCCAACTAATCTTTGACAAATCGGGAAAGAGTATCCAATGGAAAAAAGACAGTCTCGTTAGCAAATGGGTGAAGGGAAAACTGGACAGCAACATGAGAAGAATGAACAGAACAGGAACAAAATTTTTTATTTTGTTCACTGATATTTCCTAGCTCCTAGAGTGGTGTTTGACATATGTTAAGTATATACATCCATTCACTGGGAAATGACTGAATGAATCCTTATATTTCTTATCTGGCTATAAAATCCAAAGCAAACTTCACTATTAAGTATATTAAAACAAGTCTATTAAACTGAAATATTTAATAACATTAATTTAATGCCATAGATAATATTGTTTTACTAAAATTAAATTTTTGCTTTCAGCTTGAATATTGTACTATTGTTGTGGTACAAAAATGTTTGGCTTCAGCATTTATTCACTTTTTTCTCCTGAAAAGTATTTACATGGTTTTCTTTGGCCTTTGGCTTATACCAATGTGTTATTTTTATATAAATATATTCAGTGGTTTACTGATAAATGTTTAGTCCTCAGCTCTCTAAAAACAAGAAGTGTGCATGAGTGTATAATATGCATATATACATATGTACATAGGTTTATTATAGAGCTTAATGATATAAAGGATATATACCACACATATTATTTATTATAAATTTCATAAAGCCAGTTGGCATGTCTTTCCATTTATTTGTGTCTTCTTCAGTTTCTTTCATCAGTGTCATATAGTTTTCAATATATAGTATTATGCCTGAATCACGAGTCTCCAGAGACCTCCAAAGAGCCAACACCAGTGCAAGTACATAAGGGCCCTTATTACAAGATCGAGCAGGGGCTCACCCGTCATCCGATGCAGTGGCAGCAGAGTGAAGCCCCGAACAATACCAAGCAGGGTTTTTATGGGGTAAGGGATGGGGGTGTTACAGTGCACATGTTGTACACATAGCATCCTCACATAAGTACCAATCATAATTGTACAGCACCCATGGCAACAGCTTTGACCATTCAGTATCTGTGAGGTGTTCGTTACTTTTGGCGGGACCTAATCATGACCTTTGAGAATCCTTTGAAAATGACCAATTATGAAGTGAGTTTAAAGGGCCCACGTGGGGTTCAGGCAAGCAGTGGGTGCTTGGCTAGTTTGTACAGAGTAGTTATCCATAGTCCCCAGACCCTGACTCAGACCACAGGAATGTTACTCCTATCTTTCTTAGCTTCTTTTGATTGGCTGACCTGAGGGTGGTCCGAGGGTGGCTTCAGCTAAAGTTTTTCCTGGAACTGGGGCTACATGCAGCCAGAGGTTGCTCTCCGAATGGAGGCCTTAATCTCAAAATGGCGTTACTTAGGCCCTTCAATTGCTCCTTGGTTAAATTTATTACCGAGTATTTTATTGTTTTCTTAAATTTTTTTATGTATATTTATTTTTGAGAGAGTGAGCAGGGGAGGGGCCGAGAGAAAGGGAAACACAGAATCTAAAGTAGGCTCCAGGCTCTGAGCCGTCAGCACAGAGCCTGACGTGGGCCTTGAACTCACACACTATGAGATCATGACCTGAGCCGAAGTCAGATGCTAAACCGACTCAGCAACCCAGGTGTCTCTATTGTTTTTGAGGCTGTTAAAAATGAGGTGGCTTTATTTATTTCTTTTTATATAGTTTGTTGTTAGTGTATAAAAGCACAGCTGATTTTTCCTTTTGCTGGTTTTATTTTCTGCAATTTTACTGAATTGGTTTATTAGTTCTAACAGCCTTTCAGCATGGCTATCTTGAGCTTCCTTACAGCATGGTGATCTCAGAGTAGTTAAACTTCATGATGTCCAAATTCCCCCAGAGCGAATGATCAGAGGAGCAAGTTACGAGTCTTTTGTCTTGATCTTGAAAGTTCCTCAACATCACTTCACTTGTATTCTCTTGGTTAAAGAGAGAGAGGGAAGGGGACTTGGCAGGGATGTGAACAATTGGAGATATGGTTCATCGGGAATCATATTTGGAGATTAGCTACTACACATATGGCTTTCTTACTGTATTTTTGATAGGTTGGGCCTAAAGCTAATGTCAAATTAAAATGGAGATTTAGTGAAAAAAAAAAAAAAAAAGCCCCACATTATAGAATTACCATATTCAGACTTAGAACACACTTATCTAATGACCTCTTATAGTCCTTCTAACCATTTTATGTTCCAGGCAAACATAAACACTTTGGTCCGTGCGAAGTGTTTTCAGGGAATTAAGCAGTCTAGATCCAGGAATCTAGACATTTGAGTGTTGGAAGTGACTTAGAGGTTTTTATCATCTACTCACACTTTAAAGCAAGGGAAATCAGGGCTCAGATAAGTTAGAGGGACATGTTCACAGGAATTAATACAAGTATTTTGTAGCCGAACCACAAATAGTACTCAGGGCTTTAAATGTTCTTTTCTTTATGCTTCATGTTATCAGCATCTTTGGTGAATAATGTGTCCCCTATGGGAAGAACTTGTGTTCATGTGAATTTAGTAATGTGGGGAGTGGTAACAAAATCGATTACTTAGGAAATAGTGCACAAATGTAATCCCTTTTAGTAAACTATTAAAATGCTTTTCTTTGCCTTGTTTCACTTTGTGACAAGTTTCATAGAATCAAGTGAAGTTATACTTAACCATCAGTTCTCTAGAGTTAAGAGTCTTTTTCTTGGCTTGTCTCTCTTTTTTTCCTTTGCTTTTTTTGTTTCTTAAATTCCACATATGAATGAGAGCATATGGTATTTGTCTTTCTCTCACTGACTTATTTTGCTTAGCATTATAGTCTCTAGCTCCATCCATGTTGTTGCAAATGGCAATATTTCATTTTTTATGTTTGAATAAATATTGTATATATATACCACATCTTCTTTATCCACTAATCAATCAGGGCACACTTAGGCTGCTTCCATATCTTGGCTATAGCAAATAACGCCACTATAAACCTAAGGGTGCATATATCGCTTTGAATTAGTGTTCTTATATTCTTTGGGTGAATACCTAGTAGTGCAATTACTAGATCATAGGGCAGTTCTATTTTTAACTTTTTGAAGAACCTCCATACTGTTTTTCAGAGTGGCTGCACCAGTTTGCATTCCCACCAACAGTGCATGAAGGTTCCTTTTTCTCCACATCATCAGCACAATTTGTTTCTTGTGTTGTTGATTTTAGACATTCTGACAGATGAGAAGAGATATCTCATTGTGGTTTTGTTTTGCATTTCCTTCATTATGAGTGCTTTGAGCATCTTTTCATGTGTCTGTTGGCCTTTTGGGTCTTCTTTGGAAAAATGTCTGTTCATGTATTCTGCTCATTTTGTAATTGGATTATTTGTGTTTTGGTGGTGAGTGTTGAATTTTATCAGTTCTTTGTATATTTTGGATACAACCCCTTTTTTTTTTGATATGTCACTTGTGAGTATCTTCTTCCATTCAGTAGGTTGCCTTTTAGATTTTTTGTTTTCTTTGCTGTAGAGACACTTTTTATTTTGATGTAGTCCCAATAGTTTATTTTTGCTTTTATTTCTCCTTCCTCAGGAGACATATCTAGAAAGATGTTGCTTCAGTCCATGTCAAAGAGATTACTGCCTATGCCCTCTTCTAGGATTTTTATGGTTTCATTTAGGTCTTTAATCCATTTTGAGTTTATTTTTGTGTATGCTGTACGAAGTAGTCCAGTTTCATTCTTTTGCATGTGGCTGTCCAACTTTCCCAACACATTTTGTTTAAGAGACTATCTTTTCCCTATTACATATTCTTGCCTCCTTCATCAAAGATTAATTGCCCATATAATTGTGGGTTTATTTCTGAGTTTCTATTCTATTCCATTGATTAATGTGTCTTTGTTTATGGCAGTACCATTCTGTTTTATTATTATTGCTTCATAATGTAACTTAAAATCTGGAATTGTGATACTCCATTTGTGTTTTTCTTTTTTCAAGATTGCTATGGCTATTTGTGGTTTTATATAAAGTTTAGGATTTTTTGTTTTACTTCTGTGAAAAATGCTGAAGGTATTTTTATGAGTGTTGCATTAAATGTGTAGATCACTTTGGATAAAAGAGACATTTTAACAATATTTATTCTAATCCATGGGCATGAAATGTCTTTCCATTTTTTTGTGTCATCTTGAATGTCTCTTTCATCATTGTGTTATAGTTTTCAGAGTATAGGTCTGTCACCTCTTTGGTTAAGTTTATTCCTGGATATTTTATTGGTTTTTATGGGATTATTTTCTTAATTTCACTTTCTGCTGCTTCATTATTAGTGTTAGGAATGCAACAGATTTCTGTACCTTGATTTTATACCCTGTGACTTTATTGAATTCATTTAGCAGGTATAGTAGTTTTCTGGTGGAATCTCTAGGGTTGTCTGTATAATATCGTGTCATTTGCATATAGTGAGAGTTTTACTTCTTACCAATTTGGATGCCTCTTAAATCTTTATGTTGTCAAACTGACGTAGTTAGGACTTCCAGCATTATGTTGAATCAAAGTGGTGAGTGTGGACATCCTTATCTTGTTCTTCACCTTAAGAAAAAAGCTCTCATTTTTTCTCCATTGAGTATGATGTTGGCTTTGGGTTTTTCATATAAAGCCTTTATTATATTGAGATATGTTCCCTCTAAACCTACTTTACACAGGGTTTTTATCATGAATGGATGATGCGCTTTGTCAGGTGTTTTTTTCTGCATCTGTTGAAATGGCTGTATGGTTTCTATTGACACATCACCTTGATTGCTTTGTCAATATTGAACCACCCTTGCATCCCAGGAATAAATCCTGCTTAATTGTGTTATATGGTTTTTGTAATGTATTATTGGATAAAATATAGTTTTAATACAGGGCTTATGGTTGAAAAACGAGGGACCAACCCATTTCGAAGTCCTGAGTCTAGAAAGTACTTGGGGGTGACTTTTGGATCTCAGCTCATGGTGTTCCCCAGGGTGTTGGAACTGCCAAGGGAACATAGGCATGCTTGGTTCAGGGGTTGAGAAATAATTGGAACCTTATAGGCCTGATACTTCTAAGAACTTTTTTCTTGTTTTTAGAATACAAATCTCTATTAACTTTTCCTCTGAAACTTTCCTAAAAGGTACAGTGTGGATGGTATGGTGGGTATGCAGGTACTCTTGGAGTTCAGATGCCATACATTGGTGGATCCCAAATTCAGAGCTGGAAGGTGTGCTAAGCCATTAAGTTCAACTACTCATCAGAAATTAGGTTGTTCTGGCAGAAGATAATCCTGTCTGATTACCGAAGCAGCTGCCGGCCAGATGGGACAGACAGTTCTTCTTGGAGACTAATTCCTGGCAGCTTCTGTGCGTAAGAGGCAACACATATGCTTTCTGCTACCATTGCCTCCACCTAGGATCAAGTTAATCACTGCCTTCATTCTTTATTTCTGTTTTGTGCCCTCTCTTCCACCTACTCAAACTCCATATAGCCTTCAATGCCACTTTTAAGTTCCCACACAGGTTTCCCTGACAACTCCAGCCTGTACTGGCCTCACAACTCTCAAGTCTTTTTCACCTCCTAGAGTCTTTAGAAAAATGTCTGGAATGACTTTTCCACCTAGATTGCTAACTTGCTGTACAGCAGTCGTTTGCACAATGGCTTCATGTTAGAATCACCACTGGGGCTTTCATAACTACTTACACGCAGACTGTCACCCAAATTAATTAAAATTAATTAAATCAGAATCACTAGTATTAAAGACATCTGCCCGTAATCCCCACACCTCCCACCCTGCATCATTTATTTTTAATTCCCCAGATAATTCCAGTGTGCAGCCAAATTTGCACCCACTGCTGTACATATACCTCTAATTTCTAAAAGGGTGGAAGTGAAAGTTAAACTCCTTTTGTATGCCTCAGGATCCTTAGCACTGGTTTGGTCACAGAGTGGTGACTTACAAACACTGGTGCATGGTTCAGGGCTGGGAGAACCAGTACCTACATGTGGACTGAATTAAGCATGTGGTCACAGTCCAGATAGGCAATAGGTGAAGGTGTTAATATGCAGACTTGGGGTTCATATCTGGAATAAAATCCTGATTGTGGTATTCAGTACCATGAACTTGGACAGCTGACTTGAATTCATTGTTCTTCAGCTTACCCATCTGTAAAGTAGGGAAAAGTATATTGCTTACCTCATAGGATTCTTCTGCAAACTTTTAATGTATAAGTGACTTGGAAAATCACCTGGCATTTAATAAGCCCTCAACAAATCATAGCTACTTTTTTTATTGTGCCATAAGGAAGCTTCTGTTCTTTTTGTCTCATATTCTTTAATACTTATTTTCCTTCAAAGCTTGAGAAAATAGGATATCAAGAATTACAATGATAGTATTTACAACAAAAAAAATTTAATATGGATTCCAGCTTCAAAAGAAAAACCAGGAGAGGTGTGCCTGCGTGGCTCAGTTGGTTGAGCAACAGACTCTTGGTTCTGGCTCAGGTCATGATCTTGCAGGTTTGAGATCAAGCCCCACATTGGGCTCCATGCTGACACTCTGGAGCCTACTTGGGATTCTCTTTCTCTCTGCCCCTCCCCAGCTCTCTCTCTCTCTCTCTTTCTTCTCACGCTCTCTCTAAAAATAAACTTTAAAAATAAAATAAAATAAAACAGAGTTATATAAAAAAGGAAAAAAAAACAGAAGAAATAAAACTGGACCATATGTGTTCCCTCTGAATCACTAACACACTAACAAGTCAGTGAAATTGTTCACCCTTTTTAGGTTGTCCTGAGAAGCAGTGATGAACAATAAACTTCAAGAATGGCACTTAATGACAGCATCTGACTAGCACAGTCTGCTTCTTGTGGTCTATAGCTATAGCTATAGACTAACAATATTCATAAGACAAATAAGTAATAATATTGAACCAAAACCTCTTGGCACATTTTAACAGAATTAGTTCTTATTTATGTTCTTACTAAAGTCATTTAAAATGCCATTGACTGCCAGGGCATCTATCATGAGACAGGTGCTACTGGGTTTGAATTTATATTAGAGAAGGTTTCTAGATGAGAATATTGGATGTATGCATTCATATTCCTCTCTGGATATATTTTATATAATTACACTATATTTTTTTTTTACAAAGCCCTCTACCTCCAATTCAAGTAATTTTTTAAGTTTTTAAATTTTCATTCCAGTATAGTTAACATATAATATTATATTAGTCTCAGGTATATAATATAATGATTCAGCAATTGTATATAATGTTCTGTGCTCATCATTTTTTCCTTTGTTTGCTTTATTTCTTAAATCCCACATATGAGTGAAGTCATATGGTATTTGTCTTTTTCTGACAGACTCACTTTGTTTAGCATTATACTCTAGCTCCATCTCTGTCATAGCAAATGGCAAGATTTCATTATTTTTTATGACTGAATAATATTCCATAAAATATATTTTTATATCTATATATGTATATAAAAATGGATAAAGAAGATATGTTGTACATATTAAAATATATGAATATGTAAATATATAATATATAATGTATTTCTATATAAAATATATGTAATGCATCTTCTTAATCCATTTACAGTAATTTCTAAGGTCACAGTATAAAAACTGATTAATTAACAGTATAATTAACAAATATATCTGAACTGGGGTGGGTTTTTTTAAGTTTTTATTTAAATTCCTGTTAGTTAACATGCAGTGTAATATTATTTTCAGGTGTACAATGTAGTAATTCAACACTTCCATACATCACAGGGCACCCATCACAATAAATGCACTCTTAATCCCCATCACCTATCAAACCCATCCCCCCACCCACTTCCTTTCTGGTAACCATCAATTTGTTCTCAATAGTTAAGAGTCTGTTTCTTGTATTTCCTCTTTTTTTTTTTTTTTCCTGAAATGAGGCACTTTTGAGGGCAACAGGAGACATTATTAGTAGTTATATCAGGGTAACAAATCTAGAGTACCCCAGAACTTACAGTCATCCTCACTGCGGTCGCCAAGAAACATCAAATCCATTAATGGTAGAAGGAAGATGAAGGCTTGTGGGCTTTTCCGCTCTCCTGGCTTTTATCTGAAGGCTTCTCTGAATTAGTTCTCTGTCTACCCATGTGTCTGAAGCTTTATATACCTCTGGCAATGACTGGCTGCTTAACATTATAGATAAGTACAGTTCTCAATATTGGACATGAGTCTAAAAAAATAAAAGATTGTAGCAGCTCTGCGGAATTCAAAGTTAAGATACTTTTCTCTGAAGGGAAATAAATATTACAAGAAGGGTGTTCTTCATCTTCATTTGTAATGAAGTACCTAGTAGCTATGTCTATGTCTATTATCTGTTTTAATCTCTGTTTTCCTCTCCTTGACCTACATAGATTTAAATTTCTGCTTGAGGCCTGCACTTCCTTTCTAGTTAGAAAGAGCTACTCTTTAGCAACAGGCAAAGAGAAATTCAAAGTGGGCACTACAGGGGCACCTCGGTGGCTCAGTTGGTTAAGCATCTGACTTCAGGTCATGATCTCACGGTTCATGGGTTTGGGCCCTGCATCAGGCTCTATGTTGACAGCTCAGAGCCTGGAGCCTGCTTCTGATTCTGTGTCTCCCTCTCTCTCTCTGCCCACCCCCCCCCCCCCGCTCATGCTCTCTCTCTCTCTCTCAGAAATAAATAAAAAACATTTAAAATTAAAAAAAAAAAAAAAACAAAGTGGACACTACAATAAGGGGGGAAATCATGTTAGAAAATTTCCCCCATAATTTTTCTGTGGTATGACACTGATAGCATACAATTACTTTGAAATATTCCACACTCTCCTGGATCCTCCTGTGATGCTTCAATTTAAAACCAGTAACCTCTGGAGATGCCTGGCTGACTCACTGGGCAGAAACTGCATCTCTTGGTCTCAGGGTCATGAGTGTGAGCCTGGTGTTGGATGTAGAGATTGCTGAAATAAACTTTTAAAACAAAACAAAACTAGTGACCTTTGAGCATTTTATATAGTTTGGCTCCCATGGACTCCCATGGGTTGTACAGAATTGGAGAAATAGGTCAATACTTCCCTTAAGTCAAAATCTTTCAGCTTCTTGAGGTCATAGACTGGCTGCATTTTTGTAGTTTAAGAAGGCTACATTTTTTCTATGTGTTCTGTGTTCCTATTTTCACTTTTTAGAAGGAACATTCTCTAGCTCCTGCTATTCCACGCCCTACACACTAAATCCTGATTTTGTCTTTTCACTATTTCAAATAGAGTGATATTTCTCTACATTACACAAGTGACCTTGAAGTACAGACACTAATCTCAGGAAGTTTTAGATACTGTGCATTTTCCTCTGTTTAGACCAGGAATGCTGGTCATAAAATGCATTGGATGTAGGTTCCCTGGGGCTTTAGAGCATACGACTTTGGATTTTTTTTTTCATTCTTTCTTTTTTGACTATGTGACATTTGTGTGTCTGTATGCGTCTGTGTCTGTGTGTCTGTGTTCTGTGCACCTTGAAAATAGCATCAAGCTCTGGCCCCTGGGTGGCTCAGTTGGTTAAGCGGCCAACTTGGGCTCGGGTCTTGATCTCACTGCCCAGGAGTTTGAGCCCCGCCTCGGGCTCTGTGCTGAC
Source organism: Hyaena hyaena (assembly GCF_003009895.1). Taxonomy (NCBI): domain Eukaryota; kingdom Metazoa; phylum Chordata; class Mammalia; order Carnivora; family Hyaenidae; genus Hyaena; species Hyaena hyaena. Next base: position 12,360 of record NW_024081052.1, read on the forward strand.
AGCTCAGAGCCTGGAGCCTGCTTCGGATTCTGTGTCTCCCTCTCCCTCTGCCCCTACCCTGCTTGTACTGTCTGTCTCTTTCTCTCAAAAATCAATAAATTTTTTTTTTTTTTAAAAAGAAAGAAAAGGAAAGAAAATAACATCAAGCCAAACTTTCTGGAAAGAGGAATGCAAAAAGAATGTACCTATTTGAAGAAAGGAACTCTGGGTAAAATGGTCTCTCTGGTTTTCCAGATACACTATTGTCTTTTATTCCTTTTGTTTGTTGAAAACTTTTACTTCCTAGTGTAACTGCTTTTTTAAAGCCCAGGATCATGTTCTGTCAGAGCTGAAGAATGAAATGATGAACAGGGTTACCAGCAGTACAGGCACCGAGTTTATTAGGGCAAAATGAAACAAAAGGAAAACACTCCCGCTACCCAGGAGGGGCTCCGTAAGGAGGAGCCCTATTTCAACAATCATCCAATATATCAGGAGGGAGTTTATCAGCCTGGTTAGTGGCCAGACACATTCTACAAGAGGCCCTGAGTCCTGATTTAGGGCTGTTTAGGGCTGGACCTAGGGTACCTCAGTCTATTTGTTCTATTTCCGGCAGAAGAGATAACTTCAGTAGTCAGTAGGGGACACTGATGAAAAACAGTCAAGATGGAAATCCATCACTGTGTTAGTGACATTCCAACACATGTACTCTTTACTGTAAGCTTCCCTAGGAAACAGTTCCTGGTTGGGTTTGTTTTTCTGTTTATTTGTTTGTTTGTTTTTGTCTTATTTATGATTTTTGAGAGGGATAGAAAGCATGTGAGCGGGGAAAGGGCAGAGAGAGAATGGGGAGAGAGGATCAGAAGTTGGCTCTATGCTGACAGCAGAGAGCCCGATGTGGGGCTTGGGCTCATAGACTATGAGATCATGACCTGGCCGGAAGCCAGATGCTTAACCGACTGAGCCACCCAGGCACCATCCTGGTTAGCTTTTAATTCATTTGGGTACTGGTTTTGAATGGCTCCGAGCAGAGGCCTCACACGGCTAGAAGTGGCTAGAGAGGTGGAGGCAATCTCATTAGACCAATGAAGAGGAAGGCTCACACGGGAGTCTTTAAGATTGGCAGCTGTCCTAATGACCTAGGGGCTGTCCTCTGCCCAAGACAGAAAACTTTGTATAAGAATAGGAATAAAGAGAGGGCAAGAAGTTTCTGGGTCTTATTACCATTCTGGCCAGGGTACTAACTTCCAGCCAAAACATAGGCTTTCTTCTCCCTGTAGAGTAACTGTGTGCTGGAGGATTGTAGCCTAGGCAATTGACATGAAAGTGTTCCAATAAGACCTTACTCCTTGAAAAGTCCCTGAAATGAAAGTGAGGCAAGAGAAGAGGAATTACTCACCCAAGTTTGTACCGCACCTCAGACTCCAAATGAAAAGACTCAAAGCTCCACATAAGGGTGCCAAAATGATAAAACTGTAAAATAGAGTTCATGAGAAAATAGCTAAGAAAGAATTCTTGAGGTGTTTTTGGTGCAGAAAGGTGATTTTATTATAGCAGGGGGACAGGACCCGTGAGCAGAAGACTTGTGCCAGGATTATGAGGAGTGACTGATTATATACTTTAAAGTTCGTGGGGGTTGGGGATAGCATAAATCTCTAAGGAATTTTGAAGCAAGGCTTTCAGGACCTTGAGGGACTAGCTGCTGTTACTATAAGGTTACTCTTACTCTTTAATAAAACAAAAACATGAAGACAGTAAGTCAGCCATGAGTCCTCGAGGAAGGTCATGATCTGCATGTTGCACATGTGTATCTATGGGCTGCACGCTGTAAGGAGTTTTAATCTCAGCTACACTTCTCTGGCCTTTGTTTCCGTCATCACTAGTAAATTACCTCTAATAAAACTTGTATATGAAATTAGGTGCAGCTTGGACATACATGTATCTGTTTGCTTGTTTGTTTGTTTGTTTGTTTACTTGTTTATAAGGGGGGAGAGAGAGAGAGAGAGAGAGAGAGAGAGAATCCCAAGCAGGCTCTGCACTGTCAGCTTGGAGACCAACGTGGGGCTCGAACTCAAAAACTGTGAGATCGTGACCTAAGCCGAGACTAAGAGTCAGCCCATTTAACCAATTGAGCCACCCAGGTGCCCCAGCATGGATGTTTTAAAAGAAATTCATCTGTATAGAATTATTTTGGGGGAAGACTATAAAAAAAATAAATAAAAGGATAGTTAAATGATATCTAAATGACCCCTGAGTCATGGGTTAATGTAAGTCTGCTTTACTCTCTGTCCAGTAGTTTGTGTGTTTAGAGACAGATAAAGGCAACGTGAAAGAATTATTGGCATGAGTAGCCTTTTGGACATGGAAAGCTCTTATAGGCTCAGAGAAACAGAAACACAAAGTGGGAAAGGGTCCTGGCTAGGAGGCAAACCTTTCTGTGTTCACATTCCTAGACCTACAGTTGCTAGGGCTACCTTGGGTATATTCCTTAGATCCTCTGGGTCACAGTTTCTTTGTCAGTACAATTGCAGTAATGATACCTAATTCACAAATGTAATAAAGGTGAAAAGTATTCATACAGTACCTGACACACTAAAGCACTCAATATATAAAAGGGACATTTCCTCAGGTATAACACCAGTGAGTTAGGGGCTCAGTATGACCTTACAGTACTTCTCAGCTCATTTTTCTTCTGCTAGTTTTTCTTTCCCAGTACTAAGGAAAACAAACCTTCACACTACAATTCAAATGGAAACTCTTGAAAGTTTTAGCATCACTTATATAGTCACCTATCTTGTTCTTTTTCAACACTGGTTCCTAATATATATACCTTCAAATAGTCAGGGTAGTTTTATTAAATACCACTCCCTCTGCCCAGAATACATACAGACATACAGAATTGCATAAATCAACACAATGTCTATTTTGTTACCAAGGAGCTTGCATACTGCTCTCAATATCTTTAAATCTCATATTGAACATCCTGCATAAATCATTATAAATATAATTAATATAATTGTATTTACCTTGATAAAGATAGCTTGCGTAGAATGCTGCCAGTCGGGTATTCTGCTAACTCTGTCATGAGGATTGGGATCTCACAACCCTATTTCTCATGATATTTCCCAATTCATGAGTGAGAAAACTGAATCTAAAAGAGATCAAACAACACAGCCAGGAAGTGGCAGGTCTGGTGTCTGGCTGGCAATGGCTTTAGAATGTTTCCACTGCTAATAAGACTACTATGCCCGTCCTCCTGGATGATACGATTTATGGTGGACAGCAGCTTTTACTCTGGGAGTCCAGGGTCTGGGCAGCTGTGGCTAGGTGTTGTGTGCCTACATCCCCAGCCCCCAGCTAAAAGCCGTGGGATCCATGTCTCACACAGGCAAGTCTCACACAGGCTTCCCTGGGCAGAAACCCTGGAAGAGAGTGAGCTGAGTGTAGCCCCTGCAGGGAGAGCGTAGAGAACCTCCAGGCTCTGCCAGAAATGACTTTATCCCCTATTGCTCTTTATGGGTGGCTTTGCTGTATTGCTGTAATAAATCTTAGCCCTGAGCACAACCATATGCTGAGATCTGTGGGTCCTTCCAGGGAAGTGCCCGATGTGTGGGCGGTCCTGGGACTGCTGAAGGAGTCTAAAGTGCTGACATAGGTGTTGATTAACTACTCGAGAGTCACGTTGTCCATCACTCAAAGAACTTCCTTTAAATTACCTTCCTGAAACCTGTAAAGGTGTTAGTAGAGCTAAGATTGCAGCTCTTCTAGAAGTTTCAGTACTCACGCCTCATCTTGGGTATAATATGTACTTTGTAAAATATGTACATACAGATACACAATAGTTAGAAAATATGCCAATATCTTTAGTATTTGTTTTGCTTTATTTTCTGTGTTCTGTGTTTTTATTATTTTGCAGCAGAACGCCCAACACCGAACAGAATTGCAAATTTCTAGCTGTGCAGAAGGGGAGATAAGGCCTTAGTAGAAATGGCAAACATGAGTTTTTTAAAAATAAGTACCTAAACAGAACTAGTGTCCTACAAACACATGGAAACTGGGTCTTGGTAGCTGAGCTGCTTCACCAGTGGCCCCACCATTATAGTCGAGGTTTCCCTCCCCCATCAGTCAGTACATAGTCTCAAAGTGCCAGTGGTCAAATGTGTCACAGTGAGTCCCTTTCCTAGAGTTTTCCTTAACCCTTAAAAGAAAATTGTCTTCTTAAATAAGATTTTAGATATTTTTATTTTCTTTTAAGCATTTCCCTCTTATTTTCCAAACATAAGTGATGTGTGTGTGTGTGTGTGTGTGTGTGTGTGTGTATACACATAGTTCTTACAATAAGAAAACCTGACATTTAATAAGCCATATTACAACATTTTGAATATACCAGATAAAATCATAGTGAAGTTTGTTCATATATACAACAGTGTGAGGGGACAAACAATAAAAAATTTTATGATCTTTGGATCATAAAATTGTGAGAAACCTTGCGGCTCCTCGGTGGCTCAGTCAGTTAAGCATCTGACTACTGATCTTGGCTCAGGTCATGATCTCATGGTTTGTGGGCTTGAGGACCATGTGGAGTTCTGTGCTGACAGTACAAAGCCTACTTGGGATTCTCTCTCCCTCTCTCTCTCTGCCCCTCACCAGTCATGTTCTGTCTCTTCCTCTCTCTCTCTCAAAATAAACAAATAAATTTTAAAGAGAATTATGAAAAACTTGTTCTCACTTTCTACTTTTTTATTTTTTTCACAATTTACAAACATTTCTTTCAAAATGACAAAATCTTGTATTGATATTATTTACTATGGAAGCTTGAAATCTGCTGGGATATGGTGGAGATCAAGCCCATTTATCAAAATATTTCTTTTGGGGAAGAAGTTCCCAAGACACTGTGTCCAAGAATACGTGGGCAGTAGAATGTGGAAAGTGGCCAGGGTGCCTCCACAGAAAAGGTGGCAAAGGACATCCACACCATAGCATTTATACCCAAGTCCTCTTTTTTTTTCTTAAATTTTTTTAATGCTTACTTATTTTCGAGAGAGAGACAGAGTATGAGCAGGGGAGGTGCAGAGAAAGAGGGAGACACAGAATCCCAAGCAGGCTCCAGGCTCTAAGGTGTCAGCACAGAGTTCAATGTGAGGCTCAAACTTAACAGACTGCGAGATCATGACTAGAGCTGAAGTCAGAGCTCCAAGTTGAGCCATCCAGGCACTCCCAAGTGCTCTTCTTAATATGTGGCTTTAGGATTGGTTTTATTAACCAAAAATCAAAATCAGTCTATTTGATAAACACACATTTTCATTGATCAATAAACCTTTATTTTGTAGAATTTATAATAGGAGGATTTTAGGAAATATTCTAATAAATATTTATTTCCAAGATAAAGAGGCTTAAACCCAAAGAAATTAAATGCTTTTTCTCAGTGAATAATGCAGGAGTAGCAGGATGAAACTAGACTCCCATTTGCCTGGATTCTGTGACAGTGCTCCAAGGGCTGTGTCTAATTATGCTTAAAATAACTCTTCACCAACAAAACACCATGTTCAAGTCTAGGTATCTTTCCTACAGATCCAGCACAGTAAAGTAATTCTGTTTGCTTCTTGTTGCTCAAAGGAATTAGGTTTGTCAAACCATCTGAACTAACTTTACTCTTTTTTGCAAAAGGTCACAACAAATAGTTAATATTATGCTTCAAGCCAAAAAATGCTGAAGATGCACATCTTGAGGAAAAAAAGGATTGGGAAGTGAGTCTGAGAAATAATTAACAGATTTTTTATTTATTTCTGAGAGTGTGATAGAGAGACATTGTGAACAGGGGGGATCAGAGAGAGAAGGAGACACAGAATCTGAAACAGGCTCCAGGCTCTGAGCTGGCTGTCAGCATAGAGCCCGACACAGGGCTCAAACCCACGAACCATGAGATCATGACCTGAGCCGAAATCGGATGCTTAACCGACTGAGCAACCCAGGAGCCCCAACAATTAACAGGTTTTAGAGAAGAAGATAAACTAACTGCCTGGACAACTGCTCTATAATATGAACTGTTGGAGTCAACCATAGTGATTATCTTTCCTCTTGACCTCAGTTATCTCCAGTAATCCTGAGATCAGCTTTACAGGTGCTTTTTCACAAAATTCTTTTTTGTACAGTGGAAGTTGCTAATGCCCAAGTTATTGACAATGTTCCAGGGAAAGAATAAATGCTCTCTGTAGTAGGATTAGCGGTAAATGATTTTTAAGGATTTTTAAAAATTATATTTGAATCAAAAACCATTATTTGACTTGTCCTGTTGACCAAACATTAAATAAATTACACTAAGTGGGTGTACATTTTCTGAAACTCAGGAGTCTCTTTCAAGCACATTTCCTATTTCTCTCTATTCGGGTTGTAGGAAACATAGGTGTTAGATTGCCTAGAACTGGGCTCTCTTTTCCACTTCACCCCCACCCCCAGTTTATTTGCTATTTAAGTGTCTAGTAGCCATTCTGAACTTAGATTCTTTAGTTTCTAACTTTCAAAGAGCCTTAGGCTGCCAAAACAAACAAACAAACAAAAATTAAACCAAAATGGTTAAATGAGGCTTTGGAGGATTCATAAAGTTAGAATTTTAAAATACAAGAAAAAGGAAAGACCCGTGAGTGGGTTATTGACAGTACTTTCTTCAGATATATGAACTAAATCACATATACATCCTTGACATCTGGGATGAGATTATGTCCTTGTAAATGAACAAAAAAGCAATTGAAAAATATTTTCAGGCTTCTGAATTAGATGGCATCTGACTAAAGATAATGCTAAGCAGGCGCTGTCATGAAGCACAAAAACTAACTTGATTTTCATTGTAAATGCCAAAATCCTCCTGGGACCTATATTGTGTGCTGTGTGCCTGGCCTCCCATAGGCTGGGGAGACCCATTTTCTGTACTATTTAGGAACTGCATAGAATTCTATCCACATGTTCTCCTTTTATTTTTGTGAACACAGGCCTTGAAGCACATCAACTACTTGTTCTTCCTATGTGCCAGATTAGTTTGGTGATGGCTAGTGTGATGACATGAGACTCCCTTTGTTTATTTGTTTTCAGTTTAAGAGAAACATATCAGAATGTATAGAACCATGAAAGTTTAAGCTTAAAAAGTAATGTCTTGAGGTCACTTACGTTAAACCCCTCATTTGTCACTATCTGGCCTCCCTCATTTATACCTAAAATAATTGACAGGGATAACATTCAATAATATTTAATTTCTAATTTGAGATATCTCTTTTTCCCTGAAAATACTAAAAACTAGCAAGCATGCCTGCCACATTTCTCAGCACCTAAAGAATTTTGAAGAATAACCACCCCCAACACACACACACACACACACACACACACACACACACACGTAACTAATATAAACTACCTCTTAGAACTGGAATGACCATGTTTTAAGGTACCATGTTCTCTTATAAAGTCCATCAGTTTTCCTGATGTTCTCTGGAAAATAGTCAAGAAGTCTCCTTTGATGGTGAGACAAGATTTTCCATGTTTTCTTTTATACATGCTCCATAAGTGCTGGCTTTATTCTTTATAAATTGTAGGAATGATGCTTATTCTACTGCACTGGGTGAGGAAGAGAGAATGTCTGATTTTAAACATTAATTTACTCTTTACAGAAAGCTACTCAGAAATAATTTGAAATTTCTCCTAACATTTATTGCCTTTTGCTTTTGACTAAATTTGTTTCAGGAGAAATACCTGGGGTTAAATTACCTCATTTTGATCTTGATCAGAACATTTTTACACCTTCCCAACCTTCATAGAAATATACAAGAGTTCAAATGGACAGTAAGAACCTTCTTCTGACAGAAGATATTACTGTATGTATAAGACTAAGTCAGACATAAGCCCTAACATTCCTCTAAGACTTAATAGATTTCAGGCAAAATGGCCTCTTCCTATACCAGCAGGCCAGAACAGAATCATCCTTTTATGTAAATAATGTGATCCTATTTTCACATTCCAGAAATATCCGCAAAAGTCAAGACTGATATAATCTAAAATTTGCATGCAAACTGTTAAGGCAAAATCAAGGATTCTATTTTTAGTTTATGTTATTGTTTTAGAAAATTACCCTGAGAACTTTCTAGGCTAATTAGTGACTAGCCAAATAGTAATGGTTTAAACACAATGGAAGCTTATTTCTCCTTTGTAGTAATGGTCAAGAAACAGGTAGTCCAGGGCCGGTATCGTCATTTGTCTCCAGGGGATCATCCAGAATCCATTCTCTGCCCATTATTTCTCTGTGCTTTTCCCTGCTTGTGGTAAATGAGAGGGTTCCAGGCTTTGTACCATCAGTTAAACAGTAAGATGAGGGAAAGGTAAAGAAATGGCATGGTCTGTACTTTAAGGATGAGTCCAGAAGAGGTCAGTTTCTACTATAGTCTATTGCAGATAACATAGTAGTATGGTGACACCCAACAGAAAAGAGGTTGGAAAATTTATTAGTTCTTAGTCCTGGAGGCAGTAGTAATCAAGAGTTCTATTCTTGTAAGAGCAAAGAACGGAGTGGACCTGGGCTAGCAACCAGCAGTTATGCTGGTACCATCTCATTTTCAAAGTCACTTTGGGAACTTTAAAAATACATAATCCTGGGCCTCTCCCCTAGAGATTCTGATTGAGTAGGTCTGGTTTAGGCTCATTGGCCAAATTACTCCCAAGCTGTATCTTAGTGATAAGGTGAATCACCAGAAAGTTATATTTCAGTAGAATTGCCTTCACAGAAACCTATTATGCTCTCTGCTTTCAAAAGGAGTGATAATAAATAGCTATGTGGCCAGCATCTGTGCACTTTTCTGCTAGAACTTTTGTATTAAGGCTATTAAGCATTATGTTGCTAAGTTTTTCTGATGTAAAGATCCTAGTGACTAATTTCTTTTAGCCCTCAATTCCAACTAAATACATTTAAATTTGATTCCCCTAAAAATTTATTATCCTTTACTACCATTTGGACCCATGTAATCAACTGCATTTTCCTCTTTGCCTTAGCTGTAGAAAGAAAAGAGCTTTGTTTTATGTTCACGTGTTAGAGCCTTGCTCAGTATTTTGCAGCCTTTGCTCAATAGCAGTGCAGATAATTTCTTTTGTCCTGTGTTTCTCTTAAATATATTTAGTATTACTGGATTCTGGAATTTCAATTAGGTTCCCTCCAACTAAAATTAGATTTGGAGGAAACATATAAATAACGAAAATAGGAATTTCTTTTTTTTTTTTAATTTTTTTTTAATGTTTTATTTTTATTTCTAGGAGGGAGAGAGAGAGAGACAGACAGCGTGAGCAGGGGAGGGTCAGAGAGAGAGGGAGCCACAGACTGAAACAGGCTCCAGGCTCTGAGCTGGCAGTCAACACAGAGCCCGACGCGGGGCTCGAACCCACGAACCGCGAGATCATGACCCAAGCAAAAGTCGGACGCTCAACCGACTAAGCCACCCAGGCGCCCCCGAAAATAGGAATTTCTAAATGGTCCACTGTGAATAATGATAGTAACATTTTTTTTTCCCTGAGTGCTCACTTTGTGTTAACACTGTACTGAGTATTTTATGACACTGACTGGTCTAACACCAACCTGTGTGATCCAAATAAATCCTGGCTCCAAAGTGGCCCACTTTCTACACAGTGTAATCTTCAAAGAAACATAGTTCAGCCAACAAATGTAATTAAACACAAGACCCAGTTTTTACTTTGATCTCTCGAAAGTGATTAACAGATAAAACTAATTAAATACCTCAGAGGTTCCCTAAATTTCCACTTTCGGCTCGAATCTCTTGCATCCATTAGTGCTGAAACATACAACCAAGGGTTGTGGGTTTTGTTTTTTGTTTTTTGTTTTTTTTTTTTCCTTTTCCTCATTCCTCTGTAACCCTTGCATCTTCTCCCTGTGAGAGGACAGACCTTCCTTCCACTCTCATCTGTTGTCTAAACAGTGACACCATAGGATAGAACTTTTCAAATCCTCTGAATGCATTGATCTCTTCTCATTGCATTCTCCCTGAGTCACACTTTTGAGACATCCCCATTTTTATGAGAAGACACTGAGACTTTGTAAAATTAACCAACTCTTCCAACTCCACAGTCACCCAGCTCAGAATCAAGATATTGAAGGCTAAGTGGTAGAGCGTCTAAGTCTTTGTGCTTAGACACTCTGCTCTCTTTTTGCACTTTGTATGGACGGAAGGATGGCACATTTATTCTTTCCATAGTTTGAAAGCACTTTCAATATTATCTTCTGGAAACAGTATTGTCTCTGTCAGATTACTTATCACATTGTATCTTAATATTTTTGTTCCTACCTGCCATTGCACTCAGTTACCTTAGTGGTAACATTTTTTCTCACTACTAAATGTTACCAATATATACACTATTTTATACAGAGCAGACCAGACAGTAAATATTCATTAAATTAATGGCTATATGACTGGATAAAGAGTGAGCTGCCTTTCTCTATGACTAGAATTTTCCATCATCTGTAATTTACCCATCTCTGTAGTCGCCAGGCTTTTTGGAAATGAAAAATAGTTACTTCTCACAAAACTCTGAGACCTTTGGTATGTTATAGTGAGTTAGCTATTTTTCATGGCTCTTAAATTGATTCTGAAAATAATTTCAAAAGAATAGTTCAAAAGAAGTTTTAAGCAGTAGCAATGTTATATGTTATATTGTGGCACTGTGGGGAAAAAAAAAAAAGAATTTAGAACCAGATAACTAAAGTATGACTCCCAGCTGTGAACAATCTTGGGTAAGAACATTTCAAATTTCTCTTTTTATTTTTTATTTTTTTAACATTTACTTATTTTTGAGAGACAGAGCATGATAGGAGAGGGACAGAGAAAGAGGGAGACACAGAATCTGAAGTAGGCTCCAGTGTCTGAACTAGCTGTCAGCACAGAGCCCACCGCAGGGCTCTAACTCACAAACTGAGATCATGACCTGAGCAGAAGTCAGACGCTTAACCGCATGAGCCACCCAGGCACACCTCAAATCTCTCCTTTTAAATAGGAGCTACTTCTTGCTGTAATTCATGGTTTACTTGTTATTATGAAAAGTGAGGTGATGGATGTGAAAATCTTTTGAAAAATATCGTATATTACTATTATGAAAACTATTAAATTTCTAATTTGTTAAAATGCCATGAATAACACTCATATTATCTTTGGATACATAAGTGCACAGTAGTGTCCCATCTGTGTTTATGATTTTTTTACAGTAAAATTTCAGAGGAAATGGATGGAAGGGGCTTTATTTTTAACTGTCTCCATTTATCTTTGAACAATAGCTATGCCTATTATCAAATGCATTTCCGTTGATGAGTTTATAAACTACACACTACACTCATCACATTTCATGTTTCACAGAGTATCATATCATCTAGACTTCTAGAAACATGACGTGGTAATGTTGTTCCTTAGTATTACATATATTTTAAATAAAATGTTATTAAATTCACTAAACATTTGACACAGTAAAAATTATTTTATAATTCCTCATTTTTCCGAGAAGTAAAATTTGACTAGTAACTAAAATATAGTATCTCCATTTTGGTAGATTTAAATAGTTATAGATCCTTCCTGGTCTTATCAAAGATATTAAAAAATTACTTAATTAAATTCCATCAAATGAACAGTAAGTGCTTCAGCAATGCCAATAATTGAGAATATTTGTTAAATGAAATTAGGATTTAAAACAATTACTTTTAATTAGATTATAGTATATAAACCATAAAGAGGTTACAGTACTCTATAGTTCACCAGCAATTACATTGTAAAGGTCACGTGAAAACAAATATAAGAAGGACCCAGTAAAAGAATAAACCCAGAAGTTTTTAAAGTATTAATTTTGATAAGTTCAAGTTTCACCATGCTGATACTCTTTTTTCAAGAGATTCCGGTAATCTGATTACACTTCTGTGCTGTGCAACGAAGCAGTGAGCTTTCCCACAAAACATATGGGAATGAACAGTTTCACAGGATGGTCAGTATCCTTGTAACTTCCTTTGAAAACTTAGTGATCCTATAAAATGTATCTTTCTAGCTTAATATACACTGAATTGGTACACCAGGAAAACTACTTTTCAAATATATATCAATTAAATCTCTGCTCAAGTCTCAACCATTTACTGCCCTAAGTTTTCCATATCACTTGTCTTAAAGGTTGATTCAAAATTAAGGCACAATTCATTTCATTCCCCTTTGATCTTTATTATTAGAGATTACCTGATTTACTATACATGTATATTATGTGCACAACTATAGAAACTCCAGATAGCAGTAAAATCTTATTTAGGTATGATTTTGAAAAGTCTGAAGTCTCTGAGCACCAAAGAATTAATTTGATTAACCCTTTGAAAAGAACTAGACACACATTGTGGAATAATTTATATAAAACATGTAAACTGATAATTGAAGGTTTCTTAATTATTTTATTTTATTTTATTTTATTTTATTTTATTTTATTTTATTTTATTTTATTTTTAAGTAAGTTCTACAGCCTATGTGGGGCTTGAACTCACAACCCTGAGATCATGAGTTATCTGCTCTACTGACTAAGCCAACCAGATGCCCCAAACAGTTAACTTAAGCTTAAATACAAAAAGATTACATGCAGACATATCTTTTATTTATCTATCGGTCTGTTACTGTCTGCTAATTAGGAGTGGATAAGACTAATACCTGTTTCAACTTTGTTGTTGGAGGGGAGCATTTTGTTTAGTATCATTTGCTCATTTTGTGTGGTTCATACCCATTCACATTGCACATTGTTCTGTGCAGCATTTTACACTAGACAAATCCATTAAGCAAGGTTTATTTTATTGCAGCCAACAGAAAAAAAAATGCTTCTGGGCAACTAAAGCAGAAAAAGAAGTTATTGGGAGAGAGCTGCATACAGTTCAAAAAGCGAAGCAGGCATGCTTCTGGGAGATAGGAATGGCAGGTGGATCTGGGGCTTCTGTAACTGGCATTTATAGAGCTTCTTTTAGAGTTCTGCCATTGTCAAAGCTCAGCCCAAGTGCCCATAAGGTCCTATGTCTTACTGTTGAAACTCTACATTCTCTGGACAAAGTCACTGGCTAATCTAGTTTTAACTCTCTCTTGCCTCTTTCTCCATATGTCTCAGACCCGGCCAGAATGGTAGAAGAATGGCACAGATATGGTAATGCCAGCATTGCTGTGAGGCAACATATGCCCTAACTTTGTGTTTCTCACAAGTGGTCGCTGTCATCAGGGCTGATATGATGTTTGGAAGAATTTCTCTTATACCAGTAATTCCTTGAAGTTCACTGTTTGACTACAGAATTTAGGTCAGGCTTCTTTCTGCAGCTCTGCTTATTTCTATCTTTCCGTTTGTTCTTGCTAAGCTTGTGCAGTCCTGCACTTATGACTGCTGCTGCCACCTCAGCCAGAATGTTCTGTCTGTGCTTCTGGGGCAGAATGGACTTATCTGGCTATCTGAAAGTTTCTCCTACAGTACTCAGAAGTAACTCACTCTGTGGTTAATACCTGTTTCCACTGTTAAATATTTTTCACTCCCTTTCTACAAATCTGTTCATAGTGGCCTATTATCTGGAATTTTTGCTATCTGATTATTTTCTGTTGGTTAATGCATGAAATAATTCAGGACAGTGATTTATTTCAGCCCAAATGTAAGACCCCAGAGACACTTGCTGAATATGGCTAGCTTTTATTTTAATATTACTTAATTCATTCATGTCCATTTATTGTAGAAAAGAATGACTGAGATGAATGGTGGCTCACTGGCATACTTACTCACTGAGGTAGAAAATTTTTGCTTTCAGAAAAACTTTCCACCCTTAAAGTTTCAATTAAAATGCCAAAACATAGGGATGCCTGGGTGGCTCAGTCGGATAAGTGGTCGACTTCGGCTCACCTCATGATCTCACAGTCCATGAGTTTGAGCCCTGCATCTGGCTCTGTGCTGACAGCTCAGACAGGGCTTGAAGCCTGCTTGGGATTCTGTGTTTCCCTCTCTCTCTGTCCCTCCCCTGCTTGCTCTCTGTCTCTCCCTGTCTCTCTCTCTCTCAAAAACAAATAAACATTACAAAAGTTGAAAAATAAAATAAAATGCCGAAGTGTAAATCTATATATGCTATAAATTATATTTTTTTCAATATCTGCTCCATGGTCATTTCTTCCATTTTTATAACATTCCAATTTTAATTGACCTAAGACGACATATTTGTTTTTTCACCAAAGAAATCGTGCTTAGAAAGCATAGTATCTATTCTGTTAATTCACTGAATGATCTTCAATAGGTCACTTGAGCTTTTGAGCACTCTCTTAATAAAATGGAGTATTAGTATTTATCTTTTTTGTGAAAACGAATAGAATTTTCTTATGAAGCATCATTGGCATGCTTGCTCCTGTCACCCAGAATGTTTGCATTTTTCTCTATATTTTCAATTTATTTGCTGTTATTGTCTATTTTATAATTTTCTCTTGTGTTGAAGAGACAATTCCAATGACTTTCCCTGTCCAGATCATTGTAGGACTGTACATAAAACAATTGAACATCTGATCTTTCACATTCCTTCATGATGGAGTCATCATAGTCATCATCGACTACCCAGGTTAGAATGTATAGGCAAATTCTGATTTGTACAAATCGAGGAATTTATTTGGAATGCTAAAATGGTTTATTAATACTATGAAAACTTTTCTTCTAGAGTCAAATTAAGCTAGATTAGATTTATTGTATATTAAATGTTTCCCATAATACTCTCTGTAATTAATGGAAGTTTAAGAATGAATTACAACAGGGAGGGAGGCAAAAAGATAGCAGCTGAGTAGGAGGACCCTAGGCTCCTCTTGTCTGACAAACCCAACTAGATAATCATCCTAAATCTCCTAATAATCAACCTGAAGTCTGACAGAACAAACTCCATAACTAAAGGGGAAGAAGAGACCACAGTGAAGAAGATAAGAACTGCAGATATGTATTTTAAGGGAGAAACAGAACTCAGGTGCTGCGGAGGAGAGGGAGCTGAGGTCACAGAGAAAGGCGAGAAAGAAGAGAGCCCACAGGGGAAAGCACAAGAACATTTCCCCAAAGCAGTTGACTGGGAAACTGAAGTGGGGCTAATGCGTGTGAGTTCTTATAGCCATCGTTATAAAGGTCAGCAGATTTGGCTGGGATTGGGCCTTGAGGACACTGCTCTGCTCCTAGAGAGAAGGCAAACAACTGGAGGCAGGTGGTGGAAACAGCATTTTGAAGAATGCCTGGAGCACATAGGAGGGACATTATTCATTCTTTTTGGTGTGTGTCCCTGAGAAGCAGCAGTCATGGAGATGCCTCTCAGGGGACAAAAGAGCTGGTCTGAACTTTTTTCTCCCCTGCCCCTCAGCATAAACACAGAACCACCTGTGGGAACAGCAGAGGACCAACATAGGCTGCCTAACTGGCTTATAAGTCCCACATCCCTGTACTCTGGTGAGACTGCCCTTCTCAGTTAAGCTTGCCTCAGTCCCAGCCTGATGGGTCCCTTCCCTCGAAGACCAGAAAAAAACCCTGCACATTTAGAAAGTTCTGCAGGGCTTCAGATCTAGTGGAAGTTCTATCAGGTTTCATTTCTGTGTGACCAGAGCACAACTAATCAAAACTCACCACACTCTAGCCAAGGACCAAACACTATCCACTGCAGGCAAGGAGAGCTTTTGCAGACAACTGGCCTAAAGGATACAGCAGCAGAACACAAAAGCAGAGCACATGCAGCACACACCAGAGATGCTCCCTGTAGAGCCAGGCCCCGGATGCTACCTGACCTCTTCTTCATAAAGCCATTACTCTCAGGAGCAGAAAGTATAACTGGCTTTTCTGTGAACACAGAAGAAGACAAGAATTAGACAAGAAGAAGACAAGAATTAGACAAGAAGATGAATTTGGGAATTCATCCCAAATAAGAGAACAAGATAAGTCCACAGCCAGAGATTTAAGCAAAACAATTATGAGTGACATGCCAGATGGAGAATTTAAAACAATAATCATAAGAATACTCTCCAGGCTTGAGAAAAGAATGGAAGATATAGTGACACCCTTACACGGAGATAAAAGAGTTTAAAAAGAATCAGTCAAAAATGAAGAATGCAATAACTGAGATTAGAAACAGGCTTGATGCAATGAACAGTAGGCTGAAGAAGCAGAGGGATGAATAGGCAGGTGGTAGAGAAGAAAAAATAATGGAAAGTAATAAAGCTGAACAAAAGAGAGAAAAATTATAGAATGTGAGAATAGACTTAGGGAACTTAATTATTCCCTCAGATGTAATAATATTTGTATCATAGGAATCCTAGAGAAGAAGAGACAGAAAAGTGTGCAGAAAATTTATTTGAGGAAGTAATAGCTGAAAAATTCCCTAACCTGGGGAAGGAAACAGACATACAGATCCAGAAAGCACAGGGAACTCCCACCAAAATCAACAAAAACAGGCCAACACCAAGACATACTGTAATTAAATTTGCAAAATATAGTAATAAAGATAAAATCTTAAAGTAGCAAAACAAGGGCACCTGCATGGCTCAGTGAATTGAGCATCCAACTCTTGATTTTGGTTCAGGTCTTTATCCCAGGGCTCTGGGATCAAGCCCCAAGTGGGCTCTCTGCTGAGCATGGAGCCTACTTCAGATTCTCTCTCTCTCTCTCTCTCTCTCTTTCTCTCTTTCCCTCCCTATCTCTCTCAAAATAATTTTTTTTGAAAAGCACCAAGACAGAAGAAGTCCTTAACTTACAAAGGAAGACCCATAAGACAAGCTGCAGATTTCTCAAAAGAAACTTGGCAAGCCACAAGGGAGTGGCATGATATATTCAATGCACTGAACCGGGAAAATATGTAGCCCAAAATACCCTATCCAGCAAGGCTATCATTCAATATAGAAGGAAAGATTAAGAGGTTCCCAGACAAACAAAAATTAAAGGAGTTCTTGACCAGTAAACTAGCCCTCCAAGAAATATTAAAGGGAACCCTTTGAGTAGAAAAGAAAGACCAAAAGTGACAAGAAAAGAACAGAGAAAATCTCCAGAAACAGTGAGAAAATAAGTAATAAAAAAGCACTAAATACCTGTCTGTCAATAATTACCTGTCTATCTGAATGTAAATGGATTAAACACTCCAATTAAAAGACATAGGGTGTCAGAATGGATAAAAAAGCAAGACTCATCTACATGCTGCCTATAAGAGATTCATTTTAGACCTAAAGACACTTGCAAATTGAAAGTAAGGGGTTGAAGAAATACTTGTCATGCAAATGGACATCAAAAGAAAGTCAGAGTAGCAGTACTTCTATTAGATGAAACAGACTTGAAGACAAAGTCTGTAACAAGAAAAGAAAAAGGGCATTGTATCATATTATAAGGGGACAATCCAAAATAAGATCTAACAGTTATAAATATTTATTCACCCAACACAGAACAACTCAAATATAAATATATAATATAATATTTATATATATTAAAATATATAATATATATAATATATATAAATATATAATATATATAAATATAAAAACAATTAATAACAAACATAAAGGAACTAATTGATAATTAATATAATAATAATTGAGGACTTTAACTCCACACTTACATCAGTAGATAGATTATCTAAACATAAAATAAATAAGGAAGCAGTGGTTCTGAAAGACACACTGCACAAGATGAACTTAAGGTATATTCTGAACATTCCATCCTAAAACAGCAGAATACACATTCTTTTCAAGTGCACATAGGACATTTTCCATAATAGATTACATATTAGATTACAAAGCAGACCTCAACAAATACAAAAATAGTGAGACCATGCCATGCCTTTTTTCTAACCACACACTACGAAACTTGAATTCTCCTACAAAAAAAAAAAATTAAAAAGACGACAAATATTACAAATATATGAAGGTTAAAGAATATGCTAATACACAATGAATGGTCAACCAAGCAATCAAAGAAGAAATTTAAAAAATAAATGTAAAGAAAAGAAAATGAAAACACAGTGGTCCAAAACTTTTGTGATGTAGCAAAAGTGGTCCTAAGAAGGAAGTATATAGCAATACAGGCCTAACTTAAGAAGAAAGAAAAATCTCAGATAAATAACCTAACCTTACATCTAAAGAAGCTAGAAAAAACAACAAACAAAGCCTAAAGCCAGCAGAAGAAAGAAAATAATGGAGATTACAGCAGAAATAAATGATAATAGAAACTGAAAATAACAGAACAAATAAATGACAGAAGCTGATTCTTTGAAAAAATAAAATGGATAAACTTCTAGCCAGAGGTATCAAAAGAAAAAAGACCCAAATAAATAAAATCGGAAATCAGAAGGAAGAAATAACCACCACAGAAATACAAACAATTATAAAAGAATATTATGAAAAACCATATGCCAACATTTGGACAAGCTGGAAGAAATAGATAAATTCCTAGAAATATATAAACTACCAAAACTGAAACAAGAAGAAACAGAAAACTTGAACAGACCAATAACCAGCAAATAGATTGAATCAGTAATCAAAAGTCTCCAAACAAACAAAAGTCCAGGGCCAGATGGCTTCACAGAAGAGCTAATAGCTTTTCTTCTCAAACTATTCAAACAAATAGAAAAGGAAGGAAAACTTCAAAATTCATTCTCTGAGGCCAGTATTACCCTGATACCAAAATTAGATAAACACTCCACAAAAAAAAAAAGAGAACTACAGGCCAATATCCCTGACGTACATGAACACAAAAATTCTCAATGAAATACTAGCAAACTGAGTCCAACAGTGCATTAAAGAATCATTCACCATGATCAAGTGTGATTTATTCCTGGGCTGCTAGGGTAGTTCAATATTCACAGATCATTCAGTATGATAGACCACATTAATAAAAGAAAGGATTAAAAGCTATATGATCCTTTCCATAGATGCAGAAAAAGCATTTGACAAAATATAATATCCATTCATGATAAAAATCCTCAATAAAGTAGGTTTTGAGAGAACAAAGCTCAACATGATAAAGGCCATCTTTGAGTCCCCCACAGAAACCACAGTTAATAACATCTTGAATGGAGAACAAATGAGAGCTTTTCCTCTACAGTCAGGAAAAAGATAGGAATGTCTACTCTCACCACTATTACTCAACCCAGTCCTGGATTTCTAGACAAGCATTCAGAAAAAAGAAATTAAAATCATCCAAATCAACAAATAAGAAGTAAAATTCTCACTGTTTGCAGATGACCCGATACTCTATATAGAAAACCCAAAGGAGAGGCACCTGGATGACTCTGTTGACTGAGTGTCTGATTTCAGCTCAGGTCATGATCTCACAGTTCATGAGCTTGAGCCCTGCATCGTGGTCCCTGCCGTCAATGCAGAACCTGCTTCAGATCCTTCCCCTCTTGCACTTGTTCTCTCTTACTCTCCTAGTGATAAATGTAAAAAAAAAAACCTGAAAGACTCCACCAAAAAATTCCCAGGATGGATTAACAAATTCGGTAAAGTGACAGAATAGAAAATGAAAATACAAAAATCAGTTGCATTTATACACACCAATAATAAAGCAGGAGAAAGAGAAATTGAAGAATCAATCCCATTTACAATTCCACCCAAAACCATAAGATACCTAGGAATAAAATACATGTAGTCTGAAAACTATGAAATATTAATGAAAGAAATTGATGAGGAACAAAAAAAAAAGCAAACAAATTGAAAGGAGCACAAAGAAAAAGAAAGACATTCCATGCTCATGAACTGGAAGAACAAATACTGTTAAAATTTCTGTACTACCCTCTGATGCCTAGGGACATATGTACCCCAATATTCAGAGCAGTACTTTCAACAATAGCCAAATCATGGAAAGGGCCTAAGTGTCCATCAACTGATGAATGGATCAGGAAGATGTGGTTCATCTATACAATGGAATACTGCATGGCAATGAGAAGGAATGAAATCTGGCCATTTGAAGCAATGTGGATGGAACTCGAGGATGTTATGCTGAGCAAAATAAGTCACTCAGAGAAGGACAGATACCATATGTTTGCACATATAGGTGGATTGGGAGGAACTTAACAGAGGACCATGAGGGAGGAGAAGGGGAAAAACAGTTGGGGAGAGGGAGGGAGGCAAATCATGAGAGATTCTTGAATGCTGAGAACAAACTGAGGGCTGATGTGGGAGGGGGAGAGGGGAAGGGAGGTGATGGGCATGGAGGAGGGCACTTGTTGGAATGAGCACTGGGTATTATATGGAAAACAACTTGACAATAAACTATGAAGGGGGAAAAAAAATACCTGCACTACCCAAAGCAATCTACACATTTACTGCAATCCCTATCAAAATAGCATCAGCATTTTTCACAGAGCTAGAACAAACAATCCTAAAATTTGTATGCAGCCACAAAAGATCCTGAATAGCCAAAGTAACCTTGAAGAAGAAGAACAAAGCTGGAGGCATGACAATTGTGGACATCAGGTTATATTACAGAGATGTAATGATCAAAACAGTATGGTACTGTCACAAAAATAGATGCAAAGATCAGTGGAACAGAATAGAAAACCCAAAATTGAACCTATAACTGTATGGTCAATTAATCTTCTACAAAGCAGGAAAGAATATCCGATGGGGGAAAAAAAAGTGTCTTCAACAAATGGTGTTGGAAAAACTGGTCAGGAACACACAAAATGATGAAACTCACCACTTTCTTATACCATACACAAAAATAAATTCAAAATGGTTGAAAGACCTAAATGTGAGACAGGAAACCATCAAAATCCTAGAGGAGAACACAGGCTGTAACCTCCTTGACATTGGCATACCAACATGTTACTACCTGTGTCTCCTGAGGTGAGGGAAACAAAAGCAAAAATAAACTATTGGAACGTCATTAAAAGAAAAAGCTTCTGCACAGCAAAGGAAGTAATCAACAAAACTAAAAGGCAGCCTATGAAATGGGAGAAGATATTTGCAACATATCTGATAAAGTTTCATATCCAAAATATATGAAGAACTTATAAAGTTTTACACCCCAAAAAATGAATAATCCCATTAAAAAATGAGCAAAAGATGTGAATATTTATTTTTCTAAAGAAAATATACAGATGGCCAACAGACACATGAAAAGATGCTCAACATCATTTGTCATCAGGGAAATGCAATCTAAACCACAATGAGATATCACCTCACGCCTGCCAGAATGGTTAAAATCAATTAACACAAGAAACAACAGATGTTGATGAGAATGTGAAGAAAGGGGAGCCCTTGTGCACTGTTGGTGAGAATGGAAACTGGTGCAGCTACTCTGTGAAAATAAAAGTATGGAGATTACACACACACACACACACACACACACAAAATAAAAATAGAACTATCCTATGTTTCAGCAGCTGTACTACTAGGTGTTAACTCAAAGAATACAAAAATACTAATTCAAAGGGGTACACACACCTGGATGTTTATAGCAGCATTATCTACATTAGCCAAACTGTGGGAAGAGCTCAAGTGTCCATCACTTGATTAATGGATAAAGATGTGAATATATATACAATGAAGCATTACTCAGCCATAAAAAAATAGCATGAACTCTTGCCATTTGCAATGAAGAAACAAGTTAAGAAACAGACTCTTAATTACAGAGGACACATTGGTGGTGACCAGAGAGGTGGTGGGTGGCTGGGTGGGTGGATGGGTAAAATAGGTGAAGAGGAGCGAGGAGTGTACTTGCTGTGATGAACACCAGTGTTGTATAGAAATGTTTAATCCCTATACTGTACACCTGATACTAATATTACACTCTGTATTAACTATCTGGAATTTAAATAAAAACTTTAAAAACATATTTAAAGCAGAGAATCTAATAGTAAAAATGTTTTTCTTCTGAACTTTCTTCAGATTCATTTTTTGTCCTTTACAAGATTACAGTTGAATGAGATTTAGCTTCATTTTCCTGTCAGATCATACTGAATCTAATTATATGTAGTATTGATTTCTTTTTGCTATAGATTTTCTAGGACCTTGAGAACATTTCAGTGCAAAACAGGATTGAAGAAAGGTTAATATAACTAACACATAGGTCAGTGGAACACAATATAGAGAGCCAAGAAATAAACCCACAATTTATAGTCAGTTAATATATGAAAAGAGAGCCAACAATATACAATGGGGAAAAGACAGTCTTCAATAAGTGGTGTTGGAAAAACTGGATAACCACATGCAAAAGAATCAAACCACCAGACTACAAATCTTCGACCGAGCACAAAAATCAACTCAAAGTGGACTAACGACTTGAACAAAGACCTGAAACCATAAAACTCCTAGAAGAGGGGCACCTGGGTGGCTCAGTCAGTTAACTATCCAACTCTTGATTTCAACTCAGGTCATGATTGCGAGGTCTGAGAACGAGCCCCATGTCGAGTCCCACGTTGAGCTCCATGCTGGGCATGGAACTTGCCTAAGATTCTCTCTCCACCTCCGTCCTTACCCCTGCTGGCATCCAATTTTTTTTCTCTCTCTCTAAAAATAAATAATTTTTTAAACTCCCAGAAGAAAACATAAAGAGTAAGCTCCTTAACATTAGTCTTGGCATTGATTTTTTGGATTTGACACCTAAAGTAAAGGCAACAAAAGCTAAAATAAACAAATGGGACTACATCAAACTACAAAGCTTCTGTACAGCAAAGACCATCAACAAAATGGGAAGGTAATGTATGGGATGGCAGAAAGTATTTGCATATCACGTATCTGATAAGGATATTATCCAAAACAGTTAAAGAACTCTTATGCTCAATATCAAAAAGAAACAATTCTATTTAAAATGAGCAGAGGACTTGAATAGACATTTTTCCAAAGAAGACATACAGATGACCAATACACATTAAGAAATGCTCCATATCACTAATCATCAAGAAAATTCAAATCAAAACCATAATGAGATGTCCCCCCACATCTGTCAGAATGACCGTTATCAAAAAGACAAGAAACAGCAAATGTTAGTGAGGATGTGGGGAAAAGGGAAATCCCATAAGACTGTTTCACACATTATCAAAAACAGTATTGAGGTTGCTCAAAAAATTACAAATAGAACTAGCAAATGAGCCTGCCATTTCACTTCTGGGTTTTTAGACAAAAGAAACAAAAACACTGACTTGAAAAGATGTGTGTTACCCCCATGTTCACTGCAGCATGATTTACAATAGCCAACATATGGAAGCAATCTTAAGTGCACAAATGGATAAAGAAAATGTGTGTGTGTTTATATGTGTATGTGTGTATACATGTGCATATACATTATTCAGCCATAAAAAAAAAAAAATAATGAAACCTTGCTGCCACATGGCACACCATGGATGACCTTGAGGACATTATGCTAAGTGAATGGGTCAGACAGAGATCCTATGATCTCAGTTGTATTTGTAATCTAAACAAACAAACAAAAACTTCATAGATACAAAGGACAGACTGATGGTTGCCAGAGGCAGGGGGCCAGAGAGTACAAACTTCCAGCTGTAAAATAAATAAGTCCTGGAGTTGTAATGTACAGCATGGTGGGTATAGTTAATAGTTTTTATGGTATATTTGTAAGTCGCTAAGACAGTAGATCTCGTAAGTTCTCATCACCAAAAAAATATTTGTGTGCTGATGGATACTAACTAGACTTAACTGTGGTAATAATTTCACAGTTATACAAATATCAAATCAGTATGTTTTATATCTGAAATTAATATAACCCATACGTTGATTATATCTCACATTTAAAAATAAATAAATTGCTTGTACAGGAAAAAACAAGAAAGGTTAATGCATTCTACCTTTATAGGCTTCTAGTTATTGTTTTTAAGAATAGCATATGCTATGCTTACATTGCTTATCTTCTAGAATGACTTTATTTATAATCATCACAGCTACTACATCCTGGTTGATGGATTTGAAGGCCCTTTACTAACTAGACCCATTATTAATGAGCATTTCCAGTATCTCAGTGATTCCCCTGATAATTAGGTATGTGTGGATCATTATATAAAAATATTACTTTGTAACCGTGCCATCTTTGCAAGTGGAGAATCTACTTGATCTTGGAAATAGAATAACTTTTGTTATTATTATTCTTTTATCTAGGCCTTGGGATAATTTGTGGTGCCTAATCATGTGTTAATGAGAAAGGACTATATATTTCAATGCATTTTTATTAAGCTCTTTGGCTATATTTAACTGCTTGGCAACAAAGTTTTAGAACATTTAAAATTGTAGTTATGATGAAATTTGTTATTTCTTCTTGGAGGGCTAAGTAGGGAAATGTAGGCAAACAGACAAGCTTGGTTGGAGCAAACACTACAGGCACAATTAAAGTACTATTCTGGACTCATGAATGTTTAATCTCATTCTAACTGGAAGTCGCTTTAGGTAGCGATTAAGCACATGGAATCTGGCCTCTAGTTGGTTAGGTTAAATACATGGGATCTAGACTAACTGCTTCTCTTTAAAATCATACTCTGCCACTTGCTATTTGAGTTTGGAGAAATTCAATAACTTGTGTATATCTCGGTTTTCTCATCTATAGGAGAAAACCTTCTTAATTCTTAATTAATTCCCATTATTCTACTGTTTTTTCAAATATCTACTTCGGTTTCAATGGCTCCTTACATCTCTCATGATAAAGTCCAACATGTATTATTTGTACAGTTGGCTCTTCCCAAGAAGTAAACCATAATTAAAACAATTGTGTCATTTGAGATTCAGTCAGGAAAGTAGAACCACTTTGATGATATGAAAGTAGAGATTATTCTAGTGAAAATTTAATATTGTTTTATACATGAATGCCTTTTGAATTCTAGCTAATATTTTGCTGGTTATTTTGAGATCCTTATTTGGTTTCTTTGAATTCAGCGGATTAGGGTGATGGAATAAAACATCAGAAATGACCAAAGCACATTTGATGATCTATTGTATTGTAAAATTGTCATTTCAAATCACTGTAGAAAATACAAAGTATTCAATAAATATCTGAGGAAATTATCCATTAGGAATTAAGGTTATATTCCTACTACATGTTTTTCACAAAAATAAATCCCATATGTGATAAAGTCTTTATATCAAAAACCTAGACTATAAAAGTAACAAAAGACACCTGACTGTGTTTAACTTGGGATAGCATAAACTTAATTAGACAAGGTACAGAAGCTATAAATAAAACATGTTATAAATCGGGTGTCAAAACTACAGGCTTCTTTATGATAAAAAGATACAATAAACAACAGACTACGATAAAGAATTAGCAATATATGTCATGGAAATTGGATTCATATCAAGACTATGTAAAATTTCCAGAAGTCAAGAAGAAAAAAGAAATAAAACTAGTAGAAAAGTGGAAAAAAGGCTATGAACATGGTCCATAGGGAGTTGATAATAGTGGTTACCTGATACAAGGGACCTGGGATTTGGAGTAGTATTAAAAGAATAAGGTATTCATGAGGACCCTGAGTGGCTCAGTCAATTAAGCAGCCAACTCTTGATTTTGGCTCAGGTCATGATCTCACAGGTTCATGAGTTCAAGCCCTGAATTCTGCTCCTCCCCTGCTTATTCTCTTCCTCTCTCTCGCTCTCGCTCTCACTCTTACTCTCGATCTTGCTCTCCACTCTCTCCCTCACCCTCTCACTCTCAAAATAAATGAATAAATTTAAAAAAAAAGAATAATGTACTCATTAATTACTTATTTTTAGTATATTCTAGATCCTCTTTGTCTTTATATGTGCAGCAAATAACATTTTGCTATTTCTAATCAGGGACAGTTAATTAATTTCCAAATTTTTGCTATCCAAAGACTACTGCAATGAATATGCCTTATATCTCTTTAAGAACATGAGAGAGATTTCTCCTTAATATAGACTCTAAGAGTGGAATTGCTGGCTCATGGTATACTCTTATGTTTAAAGTTTAGAAGGTATGGCCAAATGGCTTTTCAAAGTGCCTGTGACAGTTTTATTCTAGCAATCAGTATATGTCTGTTCTAGTTTTTCTAGACTCTTGCCAACAGTTGATATACTGATTCAAAATAAAAAATATGACAAAAAATAAAATAATATGACAACTCCATGGAAACATGGGCAGAGGCTCTGAATAATCATTTAGAGAACAACAAACAATGGCCAGTAAACATGTGAAATTATGCTTGTCTTCACTCCTAATCATGAAAACACAAAATATAACAACTGTGAGATACCTTTTTTCAACCATCTGTTGGGCAAAAAATTTTTTTAAGTCCTTAGGATTTTACAGTATGCATGCCAATATTTTCACTATCCAGCAAAGTGAGATAAAAGACTTCATGTTTTTGGAAATTAGAAAAAAGCTTTACTTAAAAGAATAAAGAAATGGCCCATGGAATTTGTACAGAGAAGTGAATAAAGATCAATCAAATGTGATTGGAAGCCAAATACATCCAGGCTCTGTCAGCAAAGCTCAGGCAGCAGGCCTTGTGGTCTTCCTGTTATTACCATCAAAGTGAACGGAAGCAGAAAAAGTTGACACTACGTACTAAGAATTGGCATACACACACTAGAACTGGGTAGAGTAGTCCTTGCTTCAGTGATCATTATAAAAGATGTTGCGGAGTCAGGTTGAAATATTAGCATCCCACGGGGAAATATTGGTGATTGAGGATCTCCTTGATTTTTTTATTTTGAGAGGGCCAGAGAGAGATGTTTCTAAGCTCATAGGACTTCCTATTTTTGTAACCAGTGTAAGAAGGATACAAATTTAATGGACTCTTCCATTCGTCTGGGAAATCATAGCATAATGCTGAAAAAGTTGCAAAAGGTTCAGAGCATTGGAAAATGAACTGGATCCTAAAGGCAATGTTTTCAGGGCCATGCAATGTTAAATTAAACCTTCCAAAACTGACTGGTCCATTTGCTTCAAATTATGGCTTGTAAGTTTCAGGATATATCTCAAAATTCCAGTGCAGCCACAGGCCAAGCTGAGTAATGTTGTGAAAAGCAATATTGGTTCCAGTCACTATCATATATTTTTTTTTTAAATTAGAGATCAACCTGTATCTTGGGCATATTGTGGACTAGAATTTCCAAAGGAAATTGCAGGAGTGAGGTAATTAAGTACATACCTGAAATAGCATGCTGAAATTTCCACGGTCAAGTCAGAAATAGATGTGCTCATTGGGTACAATCTAAACCTCTCCTAGATAGTCAGCTGATTTTGCCATTAGCAGACTGAGGAGCAATGTGCTGTTACTTTCCTAATGTATTACCCACGGACTAGCATGATGCTGCAGACAGAAGAAAGAGGAAAAGGAGGCAGCTTCTTGTATGCCTAATGCACAAATAGAGAATGGAGATGGGGTTAAGAGGTAAGTTCAGAGAAGAGGAGGATGACCTTCTCTTTCCATAAATGGGACATGAGCTGTGCAGAATATGAGAAACAGTGAATAGAATTGTAATGCCATCAAATTTCCAGAGCATTCTTCAGAGGTTCACTTTTCATTAACTTATGAATTAAAACCCCATATGATACAGGTATTTCAAAACCCTATGTGTACATGGTAAATGTGGGTTATTCTGAACTGAGTGAAAGGAGCAAAATTAGTTACACTATACCTTGAGTTCAGGATATTCTTTACCAAAAAGAATGAGGAGTGGTAGCTATTGTCAGTTACATTCGGCTGAGAAAGGTGAGACAGCTTTTCCATAGATTTACTTCATTGGAACAAATTTCATACGATCTTTCTAAAGTAAAGTTTTATTTCATCAATTGAGGAAGAGGGCTGATGGAATATAAAGATGTTTGGAGACGCTGCTGTAATTAGATAAAATGTTTGTACTTGAGTCTATAAAGGAGCCCTAGGAGAAGACTGCCTGGCTGGCTCAGTTGGGTAAGCCTCTGACTTTGGCTCCGGTCATAATCTTGGGGTTTGTGGGTTCGAGCCCTGTGTTGGGCACTGTGCTGACAGCTCCAAGCCTGGAGCCTGCTTCAGATTCTGTGTCTTTTTCTCTCTCTGCCCCAACCCCTTTCACTCTCTGCCCTTCCCCAACTCGCACTCAGTCTGTCTCTCTCTTTTTCTCTTAAAAATCAATAAATATTTAAAAATTTAAAAAAAAGAGCCTGGGAGAAACAACCAAAGGAGGCAGAGTGTGTTGAGAAGTGGATTATTCCTGCAATTGCTATGAAAGGTATACATGGAACATACAGTTTTTAATAGAGAAAAGGCACAGCTCCACAATAGCTGTAGAGAACTAAAACTGTTTATGGGATTTAGTTGATATCATAGATCAAAGAAGGCACTAGATAAACAAAACAACTGGTTTATTAGTTGCCTCAAGGATACCTTATCAGTATAGGGCCTTCAGTCCTATGAGTCTGCAGCCATGGACATTGAACATGAGGTCCATTTGGGGGGGTATAGAGTAATATACTTATATAATAACTTTTTTTACATACTATTATAATTAAGGTTACATAAGACATATGTATTTTGACTTTCTTGTCAAAATAAGCCTGGCCCTCCCCACAAATAATCTATTTTAACAGCTTCCCATCTTTGTCTCCAAACTGGTAGAATTTTATGAAAATCCATATATTATATATAGAGAATATAATATATTTATAAAGATACATGTATACATGTGTGAAGATATATGTGTATATTTATATATATCACATATATATGCTTATAAAGATACATGTATACATATGTGTGTGCACATATATATGTGTGGTGTATATATATGTGTGTATGTATATGTATATATATAGATATATATACCACATATGTTTATACATATGAAATCCATTTTTCATTATTTTGCAAAACACACTGTTTTCATGGAAAACTCTCTGTGAATTTGGTACAACTCTAATTTTTGTGTTTTCATGTCACCATCATATTTTATGATATTGTATAAACTGTGTATGTTCATTCTAATATTGACAGATACTAAATTTGTTCAGTTTTTGTCCAGTATGAATAATATCACAATAAATATCCTACCCAATGTCTCCTCAGACTGAAATATTTCATTTCTGTGGGATAGATTCTTAGGAGTTGAAAGCTAGATTAAATGATATAAGTGTTTTTAATTTTAATAGATGTTTACAAGTGAAATAGTTCATACTTATTAACATGTGAGAGTACCCTTTTCTTTACTTGCATACCAGAAATAGTTGTTCCAGCTCTTTTCAATTTTGGCAGGTCAGTGGTTTTATGAAGTGGAATCTTAATGCAGTCAATATACAAATTTCCTATTTTATGTATACAATGCTACTAGAAATGTTACCACTGGAGTCTCATTTCTCAAAGTTCAAAGACACCTGGATATCCATTGTCTGGTTTGTAGTATGTGACAAGGGGACAAAAGGGAACAGTTTCCTTTACTATAGACCTCTGACTTAAGCAGTAAACTCTCAGTAGCTTATTGATTATTGGATATGGTGAATTGGCATTTTTATGCGGTGGTAAAAACAAAACCAAGCACTATGATATCAAGAGAAATAATGTTGGAGAGCTGAATTTTGCTATTGAATTTATGGTTCTGTGTAGGCATAAAGTAGCTGACTGCTGGAAGTTTCCTTATATTCCCTAGTGGGTTGGTTAAGCTCGTCATTGCTTATAAAGTGGATCAGAAGGTTGAGATGGAATATTTAAAGAAGTGAATAGAAGATCCATGCCTTATAGGATATACCCAATTAACAGGCAGACTTCTCTGATATTAGAGAAAAAAAAAAAAAAAACAACAACTCTATTCTCTCTGTAAAAAGAAAGTAGAGTGATGGTAGAGGAGTAGACAGAGTAAGAAGTCTTAAGTAGGGATGGGAAAGCTATAACTTCAACACAGAAAGGCTGATAGCCCCTTACACAGTTCTTGAACATGGGACAGTGGCAGTAAAGCCCAAGGGAATAGCCAATGTATCTTATACAAGGTGATAGAGATTGGTATGTGGAGACTTTAAAGAGCTTCAAAGTGAAAAGGCAAATGGAAGATCACATAGAACAGCCTCTTAGGAGCTAAACATGCCAGGGAGCTTACTATTGCTGTTAGGGAGCAGAAGAACACTTCGGCCCATCTTTAACCACTAGGAAGAGGTAACTATACCTCCCTTTGTGAGAGCTTAGTGAAATCCACCAGAAGAATAGAACTTTTTTCCTCTCTTTCACTCGAGCTTTCTAACATACATAGCCTGGCTGGTTAGAAGCCAGGGAGGTAAGAGGAGCTCAGAAGAGATTGGCAATTTTAAATATTATAACTTCTGAGAGAACTGCTGAGAGAGGGTTCCTCTTCACAATCTAAAAAAAGTCTAATTACCTCATTAGGCTCCAGGGACCCATGAATTCTCTTTCCCACTCCCACTTAAGTATATTCACAATGAAACCAACTCAATCCATTTAATTGATATCCTCAACAGGAGGCTAAGAGAAGGTGGGGCTTTTGGAGTAGAGAAGCAAAGAAATGACAGAGAATTCCTCATTAGGAAGCATTTATTTCTCTAAATGCTAGACATGGTAGTTATGTGTGAGCTTCAGAGTCTAGCATGAGGGACTCAGACTACTTGAAGGTTCAAATTTTGGTTGAACAGCCTAAGAACTGTTCAACAGAACCTCTCTATTCATGCAGTTTTCAAAAAATTTGAAAGGCATGCTGGCACCTAAATTAGCGAATTGACTTGTGAATTCTTTTGGACTCAGTGTAAGTACCTTATCAGCTAATAGTCAAGTTGCTAAATAACGGATATCCTCTGAGGTGCCTGAGTGGCTCCGTCAGTTAAGCATCCAACTTCAGCTCAGGTCATGATCTCATGATTCATGGGTTCAAGCCCCACATCAGGCTCTGTGCTGACAGCTTGGAGCCTGGAACCTGCTTCAGATTCTGTACCTCCTTCTCTCTCTCTCTCTGCCCATCCCACGCTCATGCTCTGTCTAGGCACGTAGGTCTGGGGCTCTGTTCATAGGATAAATATTGTTTAGTGTTTTCTAAAAACTACAAGTTTTTCCAGTTGCCTTACATATGTTATCTCATGTAATTCCATCCAAGTCCTAGCCCAGTTTATATAACACAGCCTCAGAGTGGGTAAGTAACTACTCGAAGGTCACACGCACTGGGAGCAATGGAACAAAATTTCAGTGCGGTTCTGGCCGATTCTCGGTTCCATGTTCTTTCCGCACTCTCTTCTAAACCCAGAACCAATGCAGTAGTTCCTAGTGCTCACAGAGGGAGACCCCTACAACTTCAAATAGTTTCAAGGGCCTTGGCTCCCAGCATAGCGCCCAGGTGCGCCGGATTCGTGGCAGAACTCCACAACAGTGCTCTCTTTGTTCCGTGGCACTGAGTTTCCGAGCATAATATTAGTGTCTCAGGAAATCCTTCCCAAAAAGTTATTTCCAGCCGGCAGCCAGTGATTTATTCCAAATGTCTGAATGAGCTGAAGAGAGTTTCTCCTGGTCTGAAGTTGCTTGTCCTGGCACACAGATGTCTGCGCTGCTTCTTACTTCTTAACAAAATTTGTCCCTGCTTCACAGGCTGAATGCTCTCTCTCACCTTCATGCTGTACATTTACCTGGAGGTGGCAAAATAATGAATTTAAATAGGAAACAGATCCTCTCACTACATGCCTCTGTAATTGCTTTATTTACTTTTCCTGAGACAATGACTTTATCTTCATTCATATCCCTCATTATGGATGTTTCTTTTATTTTATATGCAGTACTTGGCCTTGGCTGCCTCGCCCCTACTGTTTGAAAAGCTCTTGGAATTTGAAGCAAAGCCACAGGCCAAGTTGTCTTTGGCAGTCATGTTTTTCAGACAGGCATTTTGCTGCAGTTTCCCTAAAAGTTGTCTAGGGCACTGAGATGAGACCATGTCCTGGACAATGTAGGGACCTCTCAGTAGTTGGGAGGCACACTCAAAGACCGTCTCAACACCAAACTTTTTAAACTGAAGGAAGTGAAGTATCTTAAGTGGTTTGCTGAGACCGATCGTTGCCTCACAGATTGTGAGCTTTGCCAAGCAAAGCAGCTGGTGCTTGTACTGAAAAGGATGTGCCTAGGTAACTTCTGGTGCTTTTGAGGTAGAAGAGTAGTTATGTCATTAGGAGAGCGTTTTATTGGGATATTGTAGAGCGGGAGTGATAGACAAGCACTATATTATCGAATATACTGATTTGATAATTAGCATTTGAATTTCCTCCCAATTTCTGTTGAATCTGTGTATGTTTAGTCTTTGTGCATTTTTGCCATTTCAACCCTGACAGTGGAGAGAAGACTGAGTCTTTTAGAAAGATCTTTAAAAGGGGTACATGTACCTCTAGGGTTCTGCATGGCCTTATGGAGAGATTCTGATGGACGACACTGCTCAGAGCTCCCTCAATCATTCCCAACCTCCTGTCTTCTCTCCCTCTGCAATTTTTCCAGGTGCCCTCTGCTTTATTTTTTTTTTTTTTCACATTAAACAAATTCTACTCCCTTTTGCCGCTTTTTGGAACATTTGGTCACATTATTGCTGTAACTGAATCTGGTTCTCCCTGAGGACCCTCCTTGCATCTTTTTCAAGTGAATACTGTTCCTTCTCGCAGTCACCCACGGTGCAGTAGTTGCTATATAAGCAGTGGGCAGTGAAGCTCATACCTCTTGGTTCCCAGTGTCCCTTCTCAATTCCCCTTCTTCCACTCTGCTTCCCCCAAAATTCCTGCCCCTTGATGTTCATACTCTCCCTCCCCATGATTTTTGCTGACTCTTGGGTCACTCCTGTTGGTTAATATACATTTTGTTTTCCAGCTCGCAGAATTCCTTTCTGCCGCTGTGCTGTAGGACATCAGAGTTTACAGGGATTGCCATCCAACATATTCTTGACCCCCCTCAATGCCAAAGTCTTAAAGTGCTCTTCCACATCAGCCATACATGTCCTTGTCCACCTGTGGATACTGTATCACTCTCAATCCTCTAACAGTAATTACTTTACCAATTATAATAACTACAGCTGATTAAACACTTATCTCGTGCCAGGGCACTGAGCTATTACCTTTAGATTTACTGTTTTTAATTCAGATTTAATTCTGAATTCAGCAATAGGTAGATACTATAATGACACCATTTTACTGAGAGGGAAACCGAAGTTACAAATGGTTAAGTAAATAACTCAAAAGTTATACGTTAACTAGTGGTAGGGCTTGGATTAAAAATAAAGATGTCAGCTCCAAGTTAAAGCTCTTTACTCTTACATTATAAATGTTCTGCTCTCTGACCTAAACTTTTCTCTCTTCTACCTCCTTCTTTCAATGGTGTTACTCCTAACCCTTAGTCTCATGGAATGCTGTAAGAGCTCCTTGGATTGCCTACTTCTTTTATACATATTAACTTCTCTCTGTTTTCATTTTCTTTCCTATTAAGTTTAGATGCTGTGGACTGTCATCAAGCTGTACTGTTTGCTAGGTTCTCCCACCTTTTTTCCTGATGTCCTTCCTCCACTCCTGCCTAGAGAATCTCTATTCCCCTCTACAAATGTGTTGCCAAGTAGTTTAGCAAAGAATCACTCAGGGGCACCTGGGTGGCTCAGTCGGTTAAGCGTCCGACTTCACCTCAAGTCATGATCTTGCAGTTTGTGGGTTCAAGCCCCACCTTGGGCTCTGTGCTGTCAGCTCAACCTTTTTCAGATTCTGTGTCCCCTGCTTATGCTCTGTCTCTCTCTATTTCTCAATAATAAATAGATGTTAAAAAATTAAAAAAAAAATCATACAAACTGTAGGAGATACAAATCTTACTCCCCCTACCATGCAATAAAGGTAACTCTTTGAGACACCTGGCTGGTTCAGTAGGAAGAGCAAGCGACTCTTGATCTCAGGGTCATGAGTTTGAGCCCCACATGGAGTGTAGCATTAGTTAAATAAATAAAACTTAAAAAAAAAAGTAACTCCTCCTTCTTTTCATAAGTCCTTAGCATCTAATTTACACTTACAGTTCACTGGATGACAAACTGTATCTCAATCACTTTAGACATTCTCCCTCTCTTCCTGAAGTATCTAATTTTTAAGTTACAATTGTTAAATAAAAGTCATTTGGGTGGAGAAGGAAAAATAAAAGCTTCCCTTGAAATTGTCAGAAAATCATGCTGCAGTCTAGTGAGGTCCTCATTCAGATTGGTTTTTGGCAGATGAGGGAAGTACCTGCTTGATCCTACTTCACTCCCTACTCCAACATGTCTACAGGTCCATCCTCCTCTGAGCTATCTATCCATGCTAGCCTATGGCATCAGGCGACCCAGGAATACCAGCATGATGTGGGTGCAGAAACAATGCAAATGTGATGTGTCTGTGCACGCATGTATTACACGGTCGCATAGAGTCCCTCCCACTGTGCTGCCAACAATGTCCCCCCTTGTCAGTTCTCTAGAATTTTTGACCTGAGATGCTCTTCAGATATTCAGGGAATTGGTGGTGGTGGTGGTGGACACTTTTATAAGCAGTTCCCTTTGTTCTATAATTCCATAATCCCCATTTGTTCACCTGTCTACAGCTTACTTGCCATTTATGTCTAAGCTTAGAGCTCAGTCCCCAGATCCCCTGAAAAAGGTTCAGCACATCTTATGTTTTTCTATAAACTATTAACACACTTCTTTATTAACACCTGTGTGTTTGCTTCCTCCTTCTATCTGATCCTGGGATTGGGCATCATGTGGGTCTTGATTATCATTAAGTCCTTACTCTAAGTAGCAGTGACCCA
This sequence comes from Hyaena hyaena, assembly GCF_003009895.1. Classification (NCBI taxonomy): domain Eukaryota; kingdom Metazoa; phylum Chordata; class Mammalia; order Carnivora; family Hyaenidae; genus Hyaena; species Hyaena hyaena. The sequence goes on from NW_024081052.1 coordinate 47,065, forward strand.
GTAATTTGCTATCCTTTTCTTCAATAATACAAAACATAAGAGAAAAAAATGGTATTAATTTTTACATAATCATCCATATATTTAATGAAAAACTTGTCTGTGATGGTTGTGCGAAGTTGAAACATGTTTTTTCAGAAAATGGGTATGTTAATTTCTGTCATAGAATTTGTATACAAAACATTCTTAAAACAGCCATGAGATACACCTCAGAATAGCTACAAATAACAGGATTTTTGTACTTTGTATAAAACTTTTGTACATTGCTGGTTGTGATAAAAATTGGCACAACTTGAGAAAACTATTTGATTCATCTACTAAAATTCAACACCTGCATACTAATTAATTAGCTGTTGTCATGTTTGTGTAAAGACATGAATGATAATCTTTAAGGGAGCATTATTTGTCATGGCCCCAAATTGGAAGTAGCAGAATTGTACATCCACAGCACAATGGATAAGTAAAATGTGGTATATTCATACAATGGAATATTATACTGCAAAGAAAATGGATGGACTATGGCTACATATATAATCATGGCTGAATCTTATAGCTGTTTTCATTTATATAAAGTTTACTAACAGACAAAACTAACTTAACCATATTAGCAATCAAGAGAGTGCTAACTCTGGAGAAGAGTGTTTGGAAAGGGGCATGAAGGGAGATTTGGGGATACAAGAATGTTCTCCTTCTTGACCTAGATGGTAATTTATGGCATGTTCATTTTGTGATAATTTAGTTTTTGTGGTTTGTACACATTTCTCTATATATGCTTCAGTAAAAGTGTTTTTAAAATTCCAAGCTGATGATAGTATATCTGTATGCCAGAGATATGTCTCTATAAAAGTTAAAACAGATCACCTTTGGTAGTATCTACCAAAGATAGATATGGTAAATATGCTTTACAGAAGCATACAGGCTCTTCCAGTGTAAAGCTCCTGCTCTCTGGAAGGATGCCTTTTAGCACTATAATTGCAGTGTAACTAGGTGAGCATTACTCTAAAGCAGGGATTCTTGGGGCACCTGGGTGGCTTAGTCGGTTAAGCATCCGACTTTCGCTTAGGTCATGATCTCACAGTTCGTGGGTTTGAGCCCCGCGTCGGGGCTGTGCTCTGTGCTGACTGCCAGCTCAGAGCCTGGAGCCTGTTTCAGTCTGTGACTCCCTCTCTCTCTGACCCTCCCCTGCTCACGCTGCCTCTCTCTCTCTCTCTCTCCTAGAAATAATAATAATAATAATAATAAAGCAGGGATTCTTAACCATTTTTATTCCTCAGCGAGTTTGGTATGACCTATAAACTCCCTCTCATAAAAGTGTTCCTAAATGCACAAAATAGGAATAATACACCTAAGATTACAAAGGAAACTCATTATAGCACCATTATCAAAATATCAATTATGAATTTTCCTTAACCCGTTGAATAACAAAGCAGTACATTTAGAATGTAGACAAGTTAAAGTTAAAATTTATTTTTAAAACGTGTTTCGGAATGAAGGCTACTCCCAACCTCCTCTTTACAGTGAGTTAAAAAATCTCATGTGAACTATCCAGTCTTGCAAAACTTTGACAATGAAGATGTCTTATGTGCTTGTATGTATTGATGAGTAAACAATTGTAGATATGAAATTCCAGAAATCAGCATAGATGCTTCTGTCTCCAGTATAAGAACTTGCCACCATTTGGTCATAGAGCCACCACTAGGTGCTACGTAGTTGACTAGCTGTGTGTTATGAGTAGCTGTAGGTAGAAATCATAATCATATAGGATCTAGTAACGAGGCTAATAACCACTGTAATTTCTAAATAATAGTGAAAAAAATAATATTTGAAGTATATAGAACAAGTATAAAATGTTATACATAGTATCTTATAGATGTAATATAAAAATATTTTTGGTTTCTGTTAGTCTATAAAGTCACAGGTACTGCTAACACTAGTGTGACTTGTTGCCTGTATTCATAATGAAGGAACTGCTACATTTTAGTTAAGGAAGTAAAATAAAGATCAAAGTATAGATGTAATTGTTCCCCAATCAAGTTATGAATTTCTTGAATTGGGTCCTGGGTTAAGAACTGCTGTTTGAAAGTGAAGAGTATGCCTTTCTGTGTTGACCTTCCTTGTTGAAGACAAAGGTTGTAGAGAAGAGGTGATATAAAAAGTCCTCAATAATCACAAGTGACACTTGAAGCTTTTTTGTAGACAAAGAGCTAAGTTTAAGACTAAATGGAAAACAAGTATTTCAAGTGCTCAGAACCCTCAGAATTACACCTCTGAATAAGAAGCCATTGACCTTGATTCTTTATTGTTTATGTTAAGGCATCTGTGTAGGTTGGGACACTTAGAAGCATAAATTGACAACTGGAAATATTTAATTTTTTTCTCAGATAAATTCCCTTCACATAAATGTCAACTTCAGAATAAAACAGTGGGATATCTTCTGCTAATCCTTCAAGTCTCAGCACACCCTCCATGTCAAGCTTGTTAAGCGGCTCTTCCTATTCCCAAAGTGCCTGGAACTCCCCTAAATGTAGCACTTAGCACCCTGATAATTTTTGGTTGGGGATTTGTTCTTTTATCTTACTAAGCTTCATGCAGCCACAGACAAATGTCTGTCTTATTTGTTGCTTTATCCCTAGCAAATAGCATAGGGTCTGGTATATGGCAGGCACCCACCAAATGTTTGTGGAACAGACACGTCAACAAATAAGCTACCGAATACTTTTTGAAACCACTTCTCTCCTGTTTGTTAGTCACCATGAAAAGAATCATAGGGAAGAGAATGAACCACAGTCCTGTGTTTAGAGCACAGTGAGGGTTCCAATTCCTGCAGAATGCTGTCTTAATGCAGAATGACTACTCCATAATAGGGGGCTTTCCAAAAATTAGAAGTCAGGGGCCCCTGGGTGGCTCAGTCAGTAAGGTGGCCAACTCTTGATTTTGTCTCAGGTGATGATCTCACACTTCATGGGATGGATCCCTGCACTGAGCTCCACATCAGGCTCCGCACTGACGATCTCTCTCTTCCTTTCCCTCAACTCACACACTTCCTCTCTCAAAATAAATAAACATTGAAAAAAAAATTAGAAGTCACATTATCAACATATCAAACAGATACAACCACTTTACTGACCGAGGGAAGTTCTACAAAATTGGAAGTGAAAATGCTGCTTCTTTTATAGGGGCTAACCACTGAAATCCTGGTCTTCCTTGATTTTACCTAAGAGATAATTTTTATTATCCTATTATGTTAGGTAACTAAGTTAATAAAATGTAGAACTGCTTATGATGAAAGTAGCTCTTTTCAAAGGGTTACTGAGAATTATGTTGCTGAGTAAATTAAATTCACTGTAGAGGGAGATCAGCTGTGACTAATCTAGGCCTTTTTACCCACATTATTCCTTGATGTATTTTTCTCCAGTTTACCAGACAAAATCAGCTTTTCTTCTGAGTGATTGTGATCTATGTTTTAATGCAAAATGATTTCTTTGTATTCCAAATGAGTAGCTTATGTAAGGAGGAGGAGATTTTTTTCACTCTGTCCAGCTCTGCTAGTATTAACTATAAAAAGGACAAGATTTGTGGCCTTAATATGTATCCTTGAATATTGTTGCATGCTGTAAAATATTGTTTATAATGCCACAAGAATTAGGGCAAGGACGAATGACCCCAAGCACTATTTTCACCCATTAATTTTATTTTATAACTTTATTGTTTGATACTCCTTTTAAATGAACTGGACCTATGCCCTCAATCCATAAAGAAGAGAGAACATTTGCTGCTGTGTACTGGCATCGCTGTTTACCAGCATGAGCCAGCCAGCCGTAAACTCATAAAGATAACCAGCCTTACCACCCAACCACCGTCACAAAGAATTTCACAGTATGAATTAAGCTAACATCCCCTCTCCCACATTTTCTTTAAAATATGAGAAGCCGGCAATGAATAGCTCTACCTTACAAGGAAGCTAGCTTTCTGATCAAAGATTAAGTACATTTGTAGCCAATTAATTCTGGCATGCATGACCAGAACCCATGGAGATCAGAAATATCTACCAATGAGGATCAATTGACATTTGCCCCCATCTCTAGGGTTGTGACTGGAAGCACCCCACAGCAAAACATTTCTTGGTTCCAGCATCTCCTGTAATTTATGAGGCTGATCTCTAGGAACTTGCGTGAACCTTGGTAGATCAAGTGCTGAATGAGGGCCAAGGCTTTTCCCAAAAGAACATCTTGGTCATGAATGCAATTTTTTACTCCTGGGCTGTACCCCCATACAGGTGTCCTATAGGAGAACACAAACTAAAATTAAAAAAAAATAATAAATAAATAAGCAAAGCCATGTGAACTCTACAGTCTGCACTCTTGCTCTCCAAAATACTCAGATTTTCACTCAAGCAACAGTAAACATCCTCAGTGTACTCATCACATGTTGAAAACATATACACAACATCATGGCAACTGCTCTTCATCTGGCTGCCTTGGGCTTCATCTGGGAAAGGATTTTGAAGGGGAGATACCATTTATCTTGGTTCCTCTTCGTCATATTCAATGCTCAGTTTAGAGATGAAACAACTATATATCAGAAGCATATGCCTTTGCTCTTTAGCAGTACTTTTTTAAATTTTTTTAAACATTTTTTTTTTTTTTTGAGAGTAAGAGAAAGAGCATGAGCAGGGGAGGGGCAGAGAGAGAGAGGGAGACACAGAATCTGAAGGCTCACAGCTCAGAGCCCAAAATGGGGCTTGAACTAAGAACTGTGAAATCATGACCTGAGCCAAAGTTGGAGACTTAACTGACTGAGCTACCCAGGCACCCCTACAAGTACTTTTAGTAACTTGTACATTCATTTATTGCTCAAGGTTTTATTGAAGGCTGTTTTATGAAACATCTGAGTGATAACTTATTTTTACTTCTCAAGCAGGTATTTTATAAAATGTATGCTAACAATTTTTGCAGTAGCATTCCCTATATAAACCTGGTAAGAAATCTATTTTAGGATTTATTAAAAGAAAAAAAATTAAATCAATTTTTATTTTCTCATTTAAAAATTATTTTGTTTCAGCTTCTTTTAATGTACATTGTGATGATATACTTGCTTTCTTTTTAGCTAACTCATAGGAGACTCAATTAAACCTGGGGTATACTTATAGCAATTATATTAACCCTTACATCTAACACATTTGGATCTATTTTTCCTTGGTTTTCATTTTTAATTTTCTATTTTGCTATCCCAGTATATATCTTTTATAATAATTTTTGTCAAACTGTGTTAGAAAGAAATTAGATCCATGGTTCTCCAACTACCAACCCCCTCAACAATAGGTGCATACATTGCAGAACACGTGAAAGAGAGTTTGGCCATAAACTGGATGAACACAGATTGAATAGATGAGGTCCATAATCAATACATAAATAGAGAATTTATGGAGAATTGCTTTCCAAGGTAGAATAAATGAATTAGAAATAAAAAAAAAATATATGAAATAGAAAACTAGAACATGGAGGGCTAAGTATATGTTCATAACCAGTAACATGTATCACATACTAATTTAACTTGTGGGATTACAAAAGAGTGAAATTGAAGAGAACTCTCACTGTGAAGGAATTTTAGCCCATTTGGAATGGTGGAGAACAGGGTGACAGATTGGATGTGTAGATGTGTATGCATGATTATGTGTGTTCTCATGCATGTTTATGTTTTTGGAAAATTGGAAGGAGGGTATTTGTAGAAAAAGCAAAGAAGTGAAATATAGCATTTTTATGATAACTGTTAAAAGTGAAGAATAACAGAAGTCCCTTCTTTTACATAAGATTTTGACTCCCAGTTAAATTTCTTGCTTTTTCTTCCCTGGAAATCCAATCAAGATAAAATGGCAATTGTGTTATTAGGAAGCATTGGTAAATTGTATCTTGACTGGCAAATTATAAAGATCTGGTAGGGAGGCATAACGCTGAGATTCCCAGAATATGGTGTCTTGTAGTTAGATGTGACCCTTGTGGGGATGTATGGGACTGTTTCTAGAAATCCAGGATCCTCTGGGTCAGGAGCTTTTAAGCCAATGTATTTCATTCCCTTTTACTTGAACTGTCACTGAGGGTGACCCAGATGGCTTTAACACTCCCCTCAGCTGACTAAACTTGGTCAGATTTCTTCCTGACTATTGAATTTTGACTTAGCTATTCTTAGAGCATTAACATTAGAAAACTTAAAGTCATAAATTCTTCATCTGCCTCTTTGAGATGTAAATCTTCTTTAACCTTGGAATCTCTGCTCCAGGACCTGGGAGCCTTCCCTTTGGAATGTAATCATCAAGAAAGATTGGACCTCTGGGAGGTCCAGCCTCTTTGGGAGGGTAGGAATCTAACCTCAGTGAGCTTTAAGTGACAGTTAGCAAACAGAGGACAAATAATATGGCCTAATCACATTAACCTCTCTGCTTCAGCCGTTCAATACTGTCTCATTAGCTCACCCCAGTGTTTAAAAATGTTCACACCTTGAAAAAGAAACCCTTGTACACCGTTGCTAGGAATGTAAATTGGTACAGCCACTATGGAAGGGAGCATGGAGGGTCCTTAAAAAAATTAAAAAATAGGGGCGCCTGGATGGCTTAGTCGATTAAGCGTCCGACTTTCGCTTAAGTCATGATCTCGCGGTTCGTGGGTTCGAGCCCCGCGTCGGGCTCTGTGCTGACTGCCAGCTCAGAGCCTGGAGCCTGTTTCAGTCTATGACTCCCTCTCTCTCTGACCCTCCCCTGCTCACACTGTCTCTCTCTCTCTCTCTCCTAGAAATAAATAAAACATTAAAATTTTAAAAATAAATTAAAAAATAGAAATACTAAATGATCCAACAATTTCACTACTGAGTACTTACCCAAAGGAAATGAAAACACTAATTCAAAAAAGATATATGCACACCCTGTGTTTATTGGATCATTTTTTTTGCAATAGCCAAAATACTTAGAAAGTAACCTAAGTGTCTATCAGTAGATGAATGGTTAAAGATGTGGTATGTATATATAATAAAATATTACACAGCTATAAGAAAGGATGAAGTCATGCCATTTGTGACCACATGGATAGACCTAGAAGGTATTATGATTGATAAGTGAAATATGTCAGACTGAGAAAGACAAATACCATATGATTTCATTCATATGTGGGACCGAAAAAAAAAAAATGAATAAACAAACAAAAAGCAGAGTCAGACCTATAAACACATGATGACTGCCAGAGGGAAGAGGGATGGGAGCAGACAAAATGGGTAAAGAGAAGTGGGAGATACAGATTTCCAGATATGGAATGAATAAGTCACAGGAATAAAAGGCAAAGCATAAGAAATACAGTGATATTGTAATAGTCCCGTGTGGTAACAAAAGGGTAGGTACAGTTGTACCATAGCATAGTGTATAAACCTGTTGAATCACTGTGTTATACACCTGAAACTCATATAACTTTGTGTGTCAACTACACTTAAATAAAAAAGCTTTTTTGAATCCTCTCATTTTTTATTTCAGGGGAGTTGAGTTCATTCTCTCTCCCCTATTGTAATAGTCTTGAATAAAGTCTTCCATGCTGTTTTCAACAAGTGACCAGTGTAATTTTTCTTTTACAGGGATGAAGTGAGGGAGAAAAGGAGACTGCTGCTGGATGGTTGAATGGGCACTATAAGGACTGCTCCCAAAGAAGCAGCCTGATGCCCTGCTAGCAAGCTGTGGCTCCGTGCTCTATCTTCCAGAGCTGACTAAAGCCACTGGGGCCTATGATTGTCCTGTGAGTCTGAATGTTTAATTGAACATAAGAAGATGCCACATGCATGTTGCATTTAAGATGACCCTATCCTACTGTCTCACTACTACTTTTCATTTTGTTTTTTAAGTCTTATTTAATCAATTAATTTATTTATTTATTTATTTATTTATTTATTTATTTATTTACTTTGAGAAAGGGAGAGCATGAGCAAAGTGCTATGCCCAGATCACAGTCTCCCCAGTATTCCAAGACCACCAAGGAATCTGAGTCACATGTGCAAAAACAAAGGGCGTTTATTCGGGCTTAAGCTCGGGCTCCCAGACCTCACCAGCACAGTGCATCCGTGCTGAGAGCCCTGAATAAAGGAGGTGTAGAGTTTTTATTACCTCTAGGGTGGGAAGGGGTGATGGGCAGGAACTACAACGTGATAGGACAAGATGACAGCAGTGATTGATAGGGTGCAGAGGGATTGGTAAGCTTAAAGCAAAGCAGGCCAGAATAGTGGCTGGAACATCTGGTACCCCCCAGCCTCCAGTGATTGGTTCGGACAGGGGGAAGGGCGGATGCCCAAGCCTACTGAGTCACGCCCCAGAAACTTGGGCCTTCTAATTCATGGGGTCTTCTGAAGCCTGTCATGGCGCTGGTTTGGTTCTTCACAAAGGAGGGGCAGAGAGAGAGGGCAAGAGAGAATCCCAAGCATCCTGCATAGTCAGTGCAGAGCCAGCAGCAGGACTCGATTTCACAAACCATGAGATTACAACCTGAGCCAAAATCAAGAGTTGGACATGTAACTCTCTGAGCCATGCAGGTGCCCTCATTTTGTTGTTGTTGTTGTTGTTGTTTTAGTGGAATTTACTTTCAACCAAAAAGGCAAGTAAAACCAGAAAGTGAAATGATGAGTCCCAATTAACTTGCTTCATAGTTTTCACCAGCCTGATCTTTTTTTGTCATTATATGATAGTTAATTACTGTTTTATGGCTTTTGGGAAAATCGTCCTAGAGTTGCCCTTATAATGGAGCTGCTTTCCTGTGTTGGGAATTTTGAAGAACAATTCAGGTATTTTAGTTCGCTGCAAACAAAATAACAGCTTATTCATATGGAAAGGAGCTAACCACGGTATAATCTTCAAAAAGCAAGATTTCTAAGAAAATTGGTAGACTAAAAAAAAAAAAAAAAAAAAAAACACCCTACAGGCCTTCTGGGACCAGGGAGGTTTGTTTTTGCATCTTGGAGGATGAGGATGTGAGGAAAACTGATTGGCTGGCAGCTAATAAAGAGGCTGCTCTTGAACAGGCTGCCTGGGGTCATCTTATTAAAAAAAAAAAAAAAAAAGCAGAAAAACAATTTCAGGTATTTCTAGGTTCTTTGAAAAACCTTGAGAGTTCAACTTTGAGTGCATGTGATAAGCTGTCTCTTTGTATTATCTATTGGGGTGCTTTTATTTGGTGCCTTTCAATTAATTATTAGTCCAGGGCGGCAGCATTTCCTCATCAGAATTTCTCAGCACATTCACACCGCCTCAGCCTGGGCAGATGATGGGAGATGTTCCTTCCTGAGGGCTGGATGTGTTTTTTAAAACAATTACACAGATTTAATTGATCAAGCCAGAAACACTGTTCAAACACCTATAAATAGAACAGCAAAGGACCTAAGATGGAAAAGGGGGAACTTTTGGACTCATTTTAATTCTTTTAATGATCTTTTACCTGTGGGTCATACATTTGAAAGGAAGTATGTTTAGGACTTGGGGAAATTATTCCCAATATATTCTAACTCTAAAATTAAAGCACTTTCAGGCTGATAATGGATTGCTGCAAAATTATTATACACACTTTATCTGAAGAGCTGTCAGGAATTTATAAATGAATAACCACATTGTCTAGGTAGAAAATTTAGAGAATACAGACAGCTTCCTTGCACTAATGCTAGCTATCGGCTGTTAATGCATAATAATTATGTCTTCACTGATAATTCTTCCAAGAACTTGTTTTCTGTATCTCATTATTGCAATTCTCTTCTCCCTTCACCTTCTCCTGTTTTTTACCTTTCCTTTTTGATTTTTATTAGTCTATACAGACATGAATTCTTTGGAATATGAAAAGACTTACTAGATAATGAGTTTTGTGGAGACATGGATGGCACATTTAAATCTAGAGAAATGACATTAGCTTAAATGAGAAAAATAATAAAAACATCTCTGAAACTATTCCAGGCATCTTTGCATGCCACAGATAAAGGACTATGAGATATTGTGGGAGAAATTTGGACTTAAGCTGTGGGGAAATGGGACTCTGGCAGAAATTCAGTTAAATTCAGCAGCATTCCTAAGCTCAGGGCATGCAATGTGCTTAGATGCATAGGAGTTACACAGGTGAGGAAGACCCTGTGTGTAGTTATGGAATTTATGATTGGACCGAGTTACTTTCTACTCAGGAGTCCTCTCTTTGAAAGCAAGGTTGACTTCTAGTCATTTTTTTTAATCTTTTAATTTTTATTTATTTCTGAGAGAGACAGAGTGTGAGGAGAGGCAGAGAGAGGGAGACATGGAATCTGAAGCAGGCTCTAGGCTCTGAGCTGTCAGCACAGAGCTTGATACGAGGCTCAAGCCCATGAACTGTGAGATCATGACTGAGCCAAAGTTGGTGGGGCAGAGACAGAGGAGTGAGAGAATCCCAAGTAGGCTTGCTCTGTCAGCACAGACTGCAAGATCATGACCTGAGCTGAAATCAAGAGTCAGGCTCTCTGACTTCGAACCATTTTAAATTCCTACGACCTAGCACAGGACCAGTCAATGCCCAGGAAATAGTTATTGACCTAAAGCATGCAAAGTTGCCTTACAGAAATAAAAATATGAATTACTTAACACAATGGTAAGAAAACTGCCATATTAATTAATCAAGAAATCTTTCTCTGGGGCACCTGGGTGGCTTAGTTGGTTAAGTATCCGACTTTCACTTAGGTCATGATCTCGCCGTTCGTGGGTTCGAGCCCCGCGTCGGGCTCTGTGCTGACTGCCAGCTCAGAGCCTGGAGCCTATTTCAGAGTCTGTGTCTCCCTCTCTCTGACCCTCCCCTGCTCATGCTCTCTCTCTCTCTCTCCTAGAAATAAATAAAAATATTAAAAAAAAAAAGAAATCTTTCTCTATAGCACCAATAGACTATCTCAGGTCTCCCTTTGAGTTAATGGAAACTTCATCTAGATTTAATAGATGTGAAAAGAAAACTAAAATAAAAATAATAACCACTTATTGGACTACTGAGTTTTTATACCGTATTGAGTATTCTATGGAGTGTTTTACATGTTTTATCTGACTTTATTCTCAAATCGTTCTGTGAAGTTGCAAAGAAGCAAATAAAGCCCCTGGTGGTGAATAATTTTTGCACAGTTATACACTTAATAAGGGGAAAAACTAGGACTGCAGCTCTGTTTTGTTTAACTCCAGAGCCTATGTTTCTTCCGTTGGTTTTCACAGTTCTGAAGCATGAGAAGATTACCTGCGGCCACTAAATACATGCTTCCAATAAGCCAGAAACTTTGACAAGTGCTCTTATTTGAAGGTTAATGCATTCAAGACTTGCTAGGAATTGCTCACTGATAGAAGGTGAGTAAACTTTGATTTTCCTAAATGAGCAGTCTGAAGCTGATATTTAAGACATTTTCCTCTCTGCCTCTGCCAAAATCCAGCTGCAAATTTTTGGACAAATCTCTCAAAGCATCAGTTTGCTTGTCTATACAATGGGATTAATCATAATGGTTATCTCATAAGGTTTGAGTATTAAGTAATTTAATTTACTGAATATCATGCCTGACAAAAAAAAAAAAAAAAAAGGCAGCCAATCTTCCCATGATACTGGCAGTGTAAGATATGTCCCATTTTATATTTGTTTAAATGGAATTAAATCTTGACTTAACATCCATGTGTCAAGGTTGGCTCTGTCTCCAACATCACTCCTCCATTATATGGAAGTAAATTCCAAAGTTCACTTAGCTAATAAGAATAAAAAGGGCTAAGGGGCATGGTCTTCTGCTTGTCTTGGCCATGACGCATTACCTCCTTATCGTATGCAGGGCCCTGGCACAGCTGAAGCAGCAGACAGGCCATGTTCTCAGCCTCTGCCATGGGAATATCACTGGAGTGCCTAAGACCAAGGTTCTTACTTTGCAGCCCACACAGCCACTCCTGTAGCTGTCCCCTTCAGAGTTCCTGCCAGCTCATGGCTCCTGTGAGCCAGAGGGACCCAAGCATTGGAGGAGGTCATCAGAAGTACATGACTGATGACTGACCCACATACTAGAGCCAGGTAGTCGGAGACTCCTTACCCTCTCCCTTGCCCTTGAAAGGTGCATTCTGCCCACCATACTCACTATAGGACCTGTTTCAAGTATGTAGCCTTGAGAGAGAGCAGTGCATTGTTGAGACCGTTTGGATGATAAAACATGACAGAACCCAGTTCGGGCCTCCGTGTAAACTTTTAAAATTCTGGCAGGCAGGTAGATTGCAGCCACCCCAAGACAAGCCTTGTACCTAAGCTCCATTGTGTGTTAAAACTATAACCTACAAGCTGTAGTGGTCTGACTCTTTTCTCTCCTTGACCTCTCTATAGAGCAGCCTGTTTCACATTTCACTCAGGAAAGTCAAGTCATGGGGCTCCTGGGTGGCTTAGTCGGTTAGGCGTCCGACTTTCGCTTAGGTCATGATCTCGCGGTTCGTGGGTTCGAGCCCCGCGTCGGGCTCTGTGCTGACTGCCAGCTCAGAGCCTGGAGCCTGTTTCAGTCTGTGACTCCCTCTCTCTCTGACCCTCCCCTGCTCACGCTTTCTCTCTCTCTCTCTCCTAGAAATAAAAAAAAAAAAAAAAGGAAAGTCAAGCCTTTGAACCAACACCAAGTTGCAGCCTTCATCTTTCTACCTCCACTTAAGAGGGTTGCCATGCTCTGGCGGGCACCTGGGGGGCTGAGTCTGTTAAATGTTTGACTCTGGATTTCAGCTCAGGTTATGATCTCATTAGTTCATGGGACCTAGGCCTGTGTTGGGCTCTGTGCTAACAGTGTGGGACCTACCTGGGATTCTCTCTCTCTCTCTCTCTCTCTCTCTCTCAAAATAAATAAATAAACTTTATTAAAAAAAAAAAAAAAGGGTTGCCGTACTCTGGACTGCACCTTGCTCCTCCTCAGTTGGGGATAATGCACAGCTTCTATACCATCCTCTCTCACACAGCACCAGCTCCTTTTAATTGCCCATACTTTGTAAAAGGGACTCTGCAGCATTGCTAATGTGGATTTTCCATTTCAGGCTTGAAACCTTGATAGACTGTTAATAACCTGCTTCTTCCCATCTCCCAGTCATTTCCCTGTACTTACCTCATCATGGACCAGTAAGGCTAGTCAACAGACTGTGTCTTGAGTACAGCACTGTTACACATACTTCTTCATCATAATATACATATTTTTCTACATTTTTATTTTTGGCCATTTAATATATCTTGGAGCTCATTCAGTAGAAGTCCAAATTTAGAGCAATCTGTAGACCACATGAAATCAAGTAGGGAAAAAACCTTAATTTTTGGGAAGTACTGAGATGTTTGAGGCTGTTTACAACACAATATGACCTAGTAAATGCGGACTGATACACATATTTCTACTTGTAGTTTACTAACACTATCCAAAATTAATCATTATCAATTATCTTTCCCTTAAAACAAGTAAGAGAATTAACAATATGTTTTTCTGCTTTATGTGTTCAACATTGATATATACATCCTACTTCTTTCTCATGAATTCTTTTCTTTTTGCTGGAACACATTGTAACTCTCTCGGTGGAAGTCTATGGGTAGTAAACTGAGCTCTTTCCTTGTCTCACACTGTTGAGATTTTTCCTTTGCAAACATGGTAATTTATTTGTGCAGAGGTGTCTAAATTCCAAGATACTGGTCCTTGGAACTTTTGAGCTATTAGTTGTTTGTCGTCCTGGATTTGGCTCTGTTGATAAGAAATCTGATGTCAGTCTTGTTTCCATGCATTTCTTATTCCAGTGTTTTGATTCAGTATATTTGGATGGCGGAGGGGGGTTGTTTTGTGTAGGCTTTCCTTTATTTTCCTGAGGATTTTATGTATGCTTAGTTCTTGTGTGTTTGAGAGATAACTTGGCTGTTTTATTTTTTTAATTTTTTAATGTTTATTTATTGTGAAAGAGAGGGGGGAGGAGAGAGAGAGCGAGAGAGCGAGGAGTGGTAGGGCAGAGAAAGAAAGAGAGAGAAAGAATCCCAAGCAGCCTCCATGCTGCCAGCACAGAGCCCAACACAAGGCTTGAACCCACAAACTGAGATCATGACCTGAGCTGAAACCAAGTCTACGCTGAGCCCCCCAGGTTCCCCTAACTCGGCTATTTTAAATGATTCGGTGACACTTTACCTTCTTATAATCTTATAGCTATGTCTTCCTTGACTCCTGGGATGAAGAGTAGCTACAGAGAAGACCAAAGCCACCTGACTTTTCCCTGTGTACATCACTTCCTTTTCTAGTTGGATGACCAAACACTTTCTTCAGGTAAATTCTTTCCTTAGCTAAGTTCTAAAACATGTTATATCTTAGTGTTGATCATTCTTGAAACAAACTTTCCTGAGACATCTGGGAAGTAGAGTTCTTTAGATATGCAGATTAAAGCTTTTCTGTAATTTGAAACTTAAAAAGATTTTTTGGTCTTTGTATGGTTTTCACTTCCATTCATTATCAATTCTGCTTCATGAGCACTAAGTATATATGTGTAGATCTTCAGTTAGTCTACCATTTTCTTCATAATTAGTCCTATATATTTTTTTTATTTTCTGTTATTCTTTATTTATAATTTCATCAGTCCTCTCAACATGTACCTGAATGTGTTAAGTCATCTTTAGCGTAGTTTTAGTTGTTTTTAATATAGATTTTTTTTAAACTTTCTTTGCATTTATTCCAGCATTCAGTTAGCTCCTATTATCCTCTGCTGTCTTAGCAACTAATTTACCTGTCTTTCTTGTGAGCTTTTCTTTTATGGGCAGCTAATGTCGTCTAAATTTATCTGAGGCCATAGAGACTTACTTTCAGAGCTCCTAATCTTTTGGCCATTTGCTCTTGCCCTATATGTTCTTCATCTGTCTGCTTTTAATTTTTCCTCTCTACTTTTTTCAGAGCACATATACATATTTTTAAAAATTTCGTTCCGCTTTTAATGGATCAAGCTATTTGAAAACAATATAGTTGCGGAAAATGAGTAGAGCAATGGAAAAGAGAGTCATTATGGGCAGTCATTACATTTTCTTGATCTGAGATACCAGGAAGACAGCGTGCCATTCATTTGATGAAGTCTGGAAGGCCAGACTACTATGGGAAATTGTACTGAAGTTTCCATCTTAGACATATTAACACTGAGAAATTAACATTAACGTGAAATTAAAATTAACATTAACATTGAGAAATCTCTAAGATATCCAGGTGAGAATCTCACATATGCTCTTGGATATGAGTATGGATCTCAGGGAAGAGGTTTGGGTTTAATGTGAATTTGGGATGGGTAAGCCTAAATACCGTAGTCAGAGCCTTGAGGATGGGTTGTTCTTGGAGGTCGTATAGACAGAGAAGTGCAGAAGGCAAACTCTGAGACATTCTGATGTTGAGAGATCAGGTATTAGAGCAAGCCCAAAGGAGGCTGAGGTAGGTAGAGAACACAGTATCTCTGAAGGCAAGAAGTGATACAGTGTTAAGGAGAGAGGAGTCATCCGCATTAAATGAGTATAAATGTCGGAGTCGAATGAATATAGTTCCCATTGGATTTGGCAACATGAAAGCCACTAGTGATCTTGGCAAAAGCAGCTGCAGTACATTGTTGGTTAAGGAGCAGAATTGCAGTGGCTCAGACTAGTGAGTTATATGACAGCAAGGAAACAGGAAAGTTGACATTTTTAGGAGGTTCAGATATGAATAGTTGACACGTATAAATATGAACGTGTCAACATGAAGGGTCTGTCTGTGGAGAGAGGCATGGTCATATCTTTTGTTGACACAAGATGGAAGATGAGGAATGGGGGTTAATGCAGGAAGGGTTTTTTAATTTAGTAGTGGGAAGATGATGAAGTTTCTTTCTGGTGGCTTCTGTTTTCTCTGTAAAATTTGTAAGGAAGTCATCAGATTGCTAAGGGGGAACCATTTTGTGAGGCTTGGATTAATGAAGGTATTAGAAATATTTTCAGTGTTGTGAAGAACTCAAAACATCTGCCCTCATATACTTGATATATTTAAATATTTATTTTATATTCAAGGATTCTTCCTTCTAGAAAATAGTTAATGAAACTATAAACCAAAGCAAAATGCCTACTGATACAGTACTGTATGAACTAGGCCTTATTAGTGTATCCGTTTTATAAATTAAAAACCATTAGCCATACAGATATTAAATAATGTACTCAATGTAACACAGCTGGGACATGAGGGAACTGGAATTCAGTCCAAACTGTCTGATCTCAAAGTTTGGACTGTTAATCACTACAATATATTACCTCTACCTTTCATAACATTTAGACCAAATACACACACAATGAAAAGATTTTTATTCATTACTCTCTTTATCTCTGTTTCAGAAGTTCTCCTAACCCACCCAAGAATGCTTTCAATTCTAGAAAACATGAGCACCTCATTTCTGCATTACTAATGTCAAAGAGTCAGAAATTAAAGCATACATTCTCACCTTTGCATTTTCCATACGTATCAAGAATTTTTAATTTTAGCCTTTAATAAACAAGCAGTGATGAAATAACAAGAAATTCGGCAGAACTCTATAATGTACATTGTGAATGTGTGTCTTCATAAATAATCTCTCCTCTCAATCTGATGTTAACATTTCCTTTTATGAACATGTTAATTTTTCTACACGGTGGTTTCCTTTCACTTTTCGTTTTTAGTAAGTCAAAAACAAGAATGCTGAGACTTGACAGAGTATCTATATAAAGCAGAAAAGAACAAAAAGGTGCTGTCTTGGCACCAAGTTAATGAATTATATTTGAAAGAACCCTGAAAGGTGTTGGAATAATGTGGGAGTGTTATTCATGAATCCTGTTTATTTCTCCTTTGTTTCTTTGCTTAGAAGTGCCATCTGCAATTTAGATGCAAAAGTTTCATTTGACATTTCAATTATAAAAGGTAATTTAATAGTGGATAGCAGATCTTTAGCTAGAGAGAGGAAATGCAATAAAAAGAAAGAAACCATGACTACGGAGGGTAAGAAAAGGAAACTGAGAAAATTTTCTGTGATTCCTCAATTTTCCAACATATTGGTCCTTTATTACAAAAGTTTATGAAGGAGGCTTGAATTATTATCCTCTTTTGTGGAAGAAGAAAGTGAAACATCATAAAAATGTATAATTTGGCTTCGGGCAGATGGTATATTCATTATGTATACTGCACAAAACTGACATCTCTCCCTTTCTTCTAATATTCTTCTTGCTCACCTTGATTCAGGAAATATTGGTTGTGGAGGGGTTACTCCTGACCTTTCTTGGGGAAAAAATGGAAAGATAATAATTAAAATTCAACTGGAAAAAAAGCTAACCATGAAATTAAATTCTTCCTGAGATTTCAGTATCTTAATGTATTACCCAGTTTTTAAGATCTTCTTTTGTTGGGGAGAGGAGAGTGTAAACATTGACCACACATTTGAAGAAAAGCAAACAAGATGGAGTGCTTAACTCTCAACAATAGCCAAAACATGGGAAGAGCCTAAGTGTCCATCAACGGAAGAATGGATCAAGAAGATGTAGTTTATCTATACAATGGAATACTATATGGCAATGAGAAAGAATGAAATCTGGCCATGTGTAGCAACATGGATGGACCTTGAGAGTGTTATGCTAAGCGAATTAAGTCAGGCAGAGAAGGGCAGCTACCATATGTTTGCACGTATAGGAGGATTAGGAGGAACTTAACAGAGGACCATGTGGGAGAAGAAGAGGGGAAATAGTGGGGGAGGGGGAGAGAGGCAAACCATGAGAGACTCTTGAATGCTGAGAACAAACTGAGGACTGATGGGTGGGGGGGAGCGGGGAGATGGTCATGGAGGAGGGCACTTGTGGGGATGAGCACTGAGTGTTATATGGAAACCAACTTGACAATAAACTATTTGTAAAAATAAAAAAATTAAAAAAAATAAACTAAAAGTGGAATGCAAAAAAAAAAAAAGATGGAGTGCTTGACTAAAAGCTAAATTTCCAAATTTGTTATTTTTATTTTTTTTTCTTGGTTGAATGACTCTGTCTTAGAGCTCTGCTATCCTAGACCACAAAACCCAACATATATATGGCTTAAGAATAAAGAGCCTTTTGGGGAAAAGGGAGAGAGGCAAACCATGAGAGACTCTTGAATGCTGACAAACACTGAGGACTGATGGATGTGGGGGTGGGGGATGGGCATGGAGGAGGGCACTTGTGGGGATGAGCACTGGGTGTTATGTGGAAACCAATTTGACAATAAACCATTTGTAAAAAAAAAAAATTAAATTAAATTTAAAAAAAGAAGAAAATTAAAAAAGAAGAAAAAAAGAAAGAGCCTTTCATCCACATTAATAAGGAAGAAATAAAACTTTCATATTTGATGATATGATACTATATATAGAAAACCCCAAAGACTCCACCAAAACACCGCTAGAACTGATAAATGAATTTAGTAAGGTCACAGGATATAAAAATCAATGTACAAAAATCCACTGCATTTCCATATGCTAGTAACGAAACAAGAGAAGGAAATTAATGAAACAGTCTCATTTACAACTGCACCAAAAATAATATCTATGAATAAAATTAACCAAAGAGGTGAAAGACCTATACTCTGAAGACTATAAAACACTGATGAGAGAAATTGAAGACAACACAAAGTAATGGAAAGATATTCCATGCTCATGCCTTGGAAGAATAGACATTGTTAAAATGTCTATACTACCCAAAGCAATCTACACTTTTAATGCAATCCATGTCAAAATACCAATAGCATTTTTCGCAAAACCAGAACAAACAATCCTAAAATTTGTATGACACCGTAAAATATCCCAAATAGCAAAAGCAATATTGAAAAGGAAAAGCAAAGCTAGAGACATCAGAATTCCAGATTTCGAGTTATATTCCAAAGCTGTGGTTATCAAAGCAGTATGGTACTGACACATAAATAGACATATATATCAATGGAACAAAATATAGTACCCAGAAATGAACCCACAATTATACAGTCAATTAATCTTCAACAAAGCAGGAAAAAGACAGTCTCTTCCACAAATGGTGTTGGGAAACCTGGACAGCTACATGCAAAGCAAAAAAAAAAAAAAGAAAAAAAAGGACCTGGACCACTTACTTACACCATACACAAAAATAAACTCAAAATAGATTAAGAACCTAAATGTGATACCTAAAAGAATTAAAATCCTAGAAGAGAGCAGAGGCAATAATTTCTCTGACATTGGCACAATATCTTTCTAGATGAGGCAATGGAAACAAAAGCAAAAATAAACTTTTGGGATACATCAACAGGAAGCTTCTACTTATGGAAACAACCAACAAAACTAAAAGATAATCTATGGAATAGAAGAAGATATTTGCAAATGACATACGTGATTAAGGGTTAGTATCCAAAATATATGAAGAAATAATACAACTCAACACCAAAAAAGACAAATAATCCAATTAAAAAAATGAACAGAAAATATGAATAGACATTTTTCCAAAGAAGATACACAGATCACTAACAGACACATGAAAAGATGTTCAACATCACTCATCATCAGGGAAATGGACACCAAAACTACAATGAGGGGCAGGCACCTGGGTGGCTTCGTCAGTTAAGCATCCAATTTTGGCTCAGGCATGATCTCATCGTCTGTGAGTTCAAGTCCCACATTGGGCTCTGTGCTGATGGCTCAGAGCCCAGAGCCTGCTTTGGATTCTGTGCCTTCTTCTCTTTCTGCCCCTACCCATCTCACACTCTGTCCCTCTCTCTCAAAAAATAAGCATTTTTTTTAATTTTTAAAGAAACTGCAATGAAATATCACCTTATACCTGTCAGAATGGCTATAATCATAAAGACAAGAAACAAGTGTTGGTGAGGATGTGAAGAAAAAGGAATCCTTGTGGACTCTTGGTATGAATGCAAACTGGTGCAGCCACTCTGGCAGACAGTATGGAGGTTTCTCAAAAAGTTTAAAATAGAACTACTCTGTGATCCAATAATGGCACTACTGGGTATTTACCCAAAGAATACAAAAACACTATTCGAAGTGATACATGTACCCCTATACTTTTAGCAACATTATCTGCAATAACCAAACTTTGGCTAAGTCTCCATCGATAGATAAATGGGTAAAGACGATGTGGTATAATATATACAATAGAATATTATGAAGCCATAAAAAATGATGATGATAATCATCCTCATCATCATCATCATCATCATCATCTTGTCATTTGCAGCAACATGGATGAATCTAGAGAGTAGAATGCTAAGCAAAATAAGCCATTCAGAAAAAGACAAATATCATATGATTCTACTCATATGTAGAACTTAAGAAAGAAAACAAATGACCAAAAGGATAAAAAGAGATAAGCCAAAATAACAGACTCTAAATTGTAGAAAACAAACAGATGGTCACCAGGGGGAAAGTGGGTGGGAGGATGGGTGAGATCAGGGGAGAGAATTAAGAGTATACTTCAAGAGTATACTTATCTTGATAAGCACTAAATAATATATGGAATTTTGAATCATGATATTTTACACCTGAAATGAATATAACACTGAATGTTAACTACACTGGGATTAAAATTTTAAAAATAGAATTAAGAGCCTTAGACAATACAGAAGAGTATCATACAGTTTGCATTTTCTGAAGATAAGGAGGAAGTCCTAAGCAGAGGTATGCCCTATATGAAGGCGGACCTTCCTGATGCTTTGTTAAGGAATGTTTCCTTTCAGTGGAGGTAACCACATCATGATCACATAATTTCACTTTGATAATACGACATTTTTAAAGGCCAACTAAAGCTTATATCATTTATATTTTCAAAAAGCCCTCATGCATCATTGCTCTGTTTCAAAGTCAATTCATTCATTCATTCTTGTAATTTGGTAAAATAAGAGTTGAATTTGCTTTCTAATTACAATTGAAAAGAGAGGGGGGGATTCTAATAACATGCCTGTACCTCTATACAGATCTTTATTTCATTGTGTTTGGCCTCACTGGAATGCCAAATAAGGCAGATGTGTGTGTTTTGCCTCAAGCTTAAGGTCATAGAGCTCCTTATCCAGAGAAATGTTAAAAAAAAAAAAAAAATACTGCACGTGTCCCCTTTAAAGAATGAATATTAGAAAAACCAGGAGACTAAAATTTTAGTTATTTCACTTTTGCCCTTTACTGGTATTCTGATCTTGAGATGTGCTGCTTCAAGTTGAATGGGTCTTTTAAGAGTCAGAATTTTAGCAAGTTCCAAAACAGCAGAGAGAACGAGCCGCCTTCTTACTGGGAATGAAAATTATTTTCCTAAGTCAATAATGTATTTTCTAACTGATGATCCTTTAGATGATAGGAAAGCTTTAAAATATGACAGAGCCTAAAGATACTAAAAATAGTTTCTAGAATTCTTGCATATTCTAGAATCAGGAGTGGCTCTATCTTATAGACAAATACTATTAGGAAACAAGAGATTTGGGGGGTAGAGGGCTCATGTTCTTTAATATTATAAAATTATTTTAATTTAAACTTTTTCACTTACATTTTATAGCAATCCAGTGAAATAAATATGACCTGACTTTATTACAGATAAAGAAATCGGTTTTCCCCACAGTTTACTACTTTGAGGGTAAATACCTCAAGGAGATGGTAAGAATTAGATGGCAACTCCAGAGCACCAAATGTGTGATATACTCCCCTTGGCCTCAGTTCATATACTTTCTCATCTCTGACTTATTGAAGAATAAGATATAAGGAGTCTAAATATCAAACAAGCAGGACTGAAAAATGAAGAAGCCGGAAGAAAATGATTCTTCCTAGAAGATGAGCCTTGGGAGGAAATGGATTGATTAGATTTCAACTCCTATCCCAAGATTGTGCCTCTGCTTCTTTTGTAATTAAACTGTAGGCTAAAAATAAAAAATGGAGGGAGAGAGAAAGAACACTTATATTGTAAAAGTTCAGACTGACATCTGTGATAAATTATTAAAGACTAATTTAATTAAAATATTAATTTAAAACATTTGTAAAAATATTAGCTTTAGATAACATATTGCCTTTCTCCAGAAAAGAATGCTGACTTCCTGTGCCTGAGGAGACGATAATCAAAGTGGCACACTGGCAATCAGTGTGAATTCATTAAACGGGAAGTAAACAGGTGTTTTTAAAATTGTATCTCTGTTTAGAAATACTTTCAATATGAAATAGTTTT
Source organism: Hyaena hyaena (assembly GCF_003009895.1). Classification (NCBI taxonomy): domain Eukaryota; kingdom Metazoa; phylum Chordata; class Mammalia; order Carnivora; family Hyaenidae; genus Hyaena; species Hyaena hyaena. The sequence continues at coordinate 69,249 of NW_024081052.1, forward strand.
GATGCTCAGAATTGATAAAACAAGCAAATAAATGAAACAGTGTAACCAAACAATGGAAAATCCTGAAGGAAATAGAGAATATTTTGTCCTCTGTAATTGTTCTGGCTGTCCACCTCTCCAAGCTATATAAAACTTCTCTTAGCTAATGCCACCCTTTACACATATCTACTTGGTTTTTTTCTTGATTACAAAAATAAACATTCTGAGTGTAGAAAAAAATGGGGAAAAATGCATTAATATTTAAAAAGTATCCTCACTCAGATATTACCAACTTTGATATTTCATAAGATATTATTTTTCCCTGGTAATTTTTTTCTAAGTTGCAATGAAATACAATGCCTATGCGTATTCACTTTCCTAAGTATACACACAGAAAGTCACATAAAGACAAAAGTATACTTTGAAGTTTTTTTTTTCATTTTATATACAATGATACTATACATATGTTTTCTGTGATCACAGTGTTGTATTAATTTATATAGATCATTGTCATTCTTTTTTATAGTTTGTAGTAACTGATAGAAGCCTACTTGATATCCAGTTCCTTTTCTTTTTTTTTTAAAGCAGTGCTTTTTTTTTTTTTTTTTTAATGTTTTATTTATTTCTAGGAGAGAGAGAGAGACAGCGTGAGCAGAGGAGGGTCAGAGAGAGAGGGAGTCACAGACTCTGAAACAGGCTCCAGGCTCTGAGCTGGCAGTCAGCACAGAGCCTGACGCGGGGCTCGAACCCAGGAACTGCGAGATCAAGACCTAAGCACAAGTCGGTCCCTTAATCGACTAAGCCACCCAGGCGCCCCAGTTCCTTTTCTTTATAATAGAATCCTAGTTTTACTGAGAGCAGGAATGTACCCAGCTACAACAACAAAATCAACTAAACTGACCAGTGTCCTGTGCAGTTTACGGGCCATTGACACAATCCTTTGCCAATGAGATGTATGCAGATAGGTATCTGCTAGGGATTTCAAAGGAGTTTTGTTTTTTCAGTACAGATACTGCCTTTACTTTATCCTTTTCCTCTTTTTTGCTGCCTTAAAATATGGATATAATGGCTGGAAGGGCTGTGATTCCACTATGAGAGAAAGGTTAAGTGAATAACCAACATTATGTCCCTGACATTCTATGCCTGCAGACTTCTACTCATTTGCAAAGAATGAAATTTAACCCTTATGTTATACCATACACAGAAGTCAACTCAAAATAGATTAATTACTTAAACATAATACCTGAAACCATAAAATGACTAGAAGAAAACATGGGGGGAAAGCTTCTTAACATTGGTTCTGGCAACAGTTTTTTTGGAATTGACACCAAAGTTACAGGCACCAAAGGCAAAAATAAATACATGGGACTTCATCAAATTACAAAACTTCTTCATGGCAAAGGAATCCATCAGCAAAATGAAAAGGCATCTTACTGAATAGGAGAAAATATCTGCAAATCATGTATCTGATAAATTCTAATATCCAGAATATATAAGGAATCCACATAACCCAGTAGGCAAATCATAATCATTATCATCAACCAGGTAGAAAGTGGGCAGAGGATCTGAATAAATATCTTTTCCAAGATGAAATACAAATGGTCAACAAGTACATGGAATGATGTTCAACATCACTAATCATTAGGGAAATACAAGTCAAAACTCCAATGAGATATTACCTCACACCTGTTAGAATGGCTATTATCAAAAAAAAAAATATCATAAGTATTGACAAAGATATGGACTAATCCTTGTACACTATTGGTGGAAATGTAAATTGGTGTATCCACTCTGGAAAACAGTACTGAGTTCCCTCAAAAAATTAAAAATAGAACTATCATATGATTCAGCAATTCTACTCCTGGGTATTTATCAAAAAAAACCCCACAAATTCAAAAAGTTATATGCACTCTTTTGTTCATTGCAGCATTATTTTGTAATAGCCAATATATGGGAATAACTAAAAGTTCATTGAAGTATGAATGGATAAGGAAATGTGACATATACATGAATGGAATATCATTCAGCCATAAAAAGAAGAAGGAGAAGAAACTGACCCTGGGTGGGTCAGTCAGTTGAGCATCTAACTTTGGTTCAAGTCATGATTTCATGGTTTGAGTTTGAGCCTTGAAACAGGCTGTCTCCTGTCAGCACGATGCCTGCTTCAGATCATCTGTCACCTCTCTCTCTGTACCTCCCCTGCTCATACTCTCTCTCTCTCTCAAAAATAGAAAATAAACATTAAAAAAAGAAGAAAATCTTGTCATCTGTAACAACCTGGATGGATTTGAAGGCATTATGCTAAGTAAAATGAATCTGAAAAAGACAAACACTGTATGATGTCTCATTTATGTGGAACTTAAAATTAATTCATTAACAAAATCTGAGCTCATGAATATAAAGAACAGATTGGTGGTTGTCTGAGCCAGGGAGGTGGCCCCGTGTATGAAGGGGGTCATTAGGTACAAATTTCCAAATCTATCAGTAAGTCATGAGGATACAATGTTACAGCAAGTCACATAAGCCAGACACTGAAAGACAAATACTCCATGATCTCACATGTGAAATCTAGAAAAGTTGAACTCCTTGCAATAGAAGGTAGAATGGAGTTACCAGAGGTTAAGTAAGCATCAGAGGGAAAGGAGAGGTGTTGGTCAAAGGGTACAAACTTTCCACTGTAAGGTGCTGAAGTTCCAGAGACCTATATAGTACACAGCATGATGACTATAGTTAATGTATTGTATACTTGACATTTACTAAGAATAGATCTCCACTATTACACACATACACACACACACACACACACACACACACATATACACCATAACTATGTGAGGTGATGGTTAGGTTAATTAGCTTGATTGTGGTAATGATTTCATAATGTATATATATGTCAGAACATCATGGTATACATCTTACATACATATGATTTTTATTAGTCATACCTCAGATACGGTTGGAGCAACAAAAACCCTGATTTTCTTAAGCCACTGCTCACTTAACAATTGTTACAATTGAATGCAACTCTTGTGATATGTGTAATAATCAAAACAGAAGCACCATATTTTAATATATGCAATATACAACATATTTATAAAATTAAGATGCACTATTTAAAAAATAGGGATGTGTCATAGATTATTTAACCATTGAACAAGTAAAGGACATTTTAAATATTACAACACTGAGGTGATGGGCATATTTGTACATATCTATGCCAGCCTTCTTTTCTGCCTTTTCAGCATATTTTACCATTTTTCATTCTTTGAGATTTTTTTTATAATCCTTTCACTCCATCTGTCATCTTACTAGTTCATATTTTATCTAGGTCTCCTCTTATTTTTAGCTTATTATTATGTGTTTTTACATTTCAGCATTTATTTATGAACCTATATATGTGTGTGTATCTTCATACATTAAGTATGTTAAATATATTAGAAAATATTTAAACTGTATGAAATCAACAATATATGAAATATGTATTATTAAGGATTACATATATATGTATCCTTAATAGCTAAGCTCTGAAATAGTTTATATTAAAGAGGCATGTTTCTTTTATTATGAATAAGGATTTTTAGGGATATTAATTTGGAGTTTAAGTTTTATTCTGTTTACTATGTCTATTTAATTGTAATCTTAATTTTCTTTTAATTTAGTTTTGGTGGTTCCAACCCCCTCGGCCCCCACCAGGCTTTTATGTTTGCTTCTGAATACCTGAAAATTCTTAGGAAATTCTAGTTTGCAGTTTAAAGAGCAGGAAGCATTTCTTTGGTTTATAGGAGGGTCTCTGAAGACTGCACTTACCCTATATTTTCACTACAATACCCTTAACCTTTGTTGCAGGTAGATAGTGATGGTACCTGGGGGCAAGCATAGTTTATGAGGCACTGATCTTCAGGATACTGGCTCCTTCCAGCTTCTATGTGGTTGTAAGGTGCCTGGGACACTTACCATACTCATTGGCCCAAACTCCATGTGCCTAGTGGAAAATATCCACTTCACAAATTCATGCTCTTTGGTTTATTGGCAAGGGGGTTGGGGGAGAGGGGTTCAGAGTCATTTATTCAGACAGTAGAGAAATTAGTTCAACCAAAATGAACATATTTTTCCTTACAACTGAGGTCAAATATCTTTCCATACATTTCATTAACCAGTAGTATCTAATTTTTTTTGAATTATATGTTTCTATTCTTCTAACCCAGTGTGTGTGTGTGTGTGTGTGTGTGTGTGTGTGTGTGTGTGCACGCTGTTTGTTTTTTAAGTGATTTAAGGGAGTTTTGCCTACTTTATGTATTAAAAATATTTTCTCCCTGTGTCGTTTGCATTTCACAAGTCATTTGCTTTATTCTATTCAAAATTTTTATATTTTATTTTACTTAAAGGTGTTCCATTTCTGGCTTTTTTCCTAGCTTTTGCTTTTTGAAGATGCTTAAGAAGGCTTTCGTTCTTTCACCAAGGTTATACATGCAGTTGGATATCTTTATCTCCAATAATTTTTATTTTAAAATATAAAAGTCTTGGAGCATCTGGATGGCTCAATTGGTTGAGTGTCCAGTTCTTGATGTCAGCTCAGGTCATGGTCTCACAATTTGTAGGATGGAGCCCCACATCAGGCTTTGTGCTGCCAATGTGGAGGCTTGCTTAGGATTCTCTCTCCCTCTCTCTCTGCCCCTGCCCCACTTGCGGTATCGGTCTCTCTCTCTCTCTTTCATACACACAAAATAAATAAAAAAGCATTAAAAAATAAAATAAAATGTAGGTCTTAATAAATCCTGGGGATGTAATGGACAGCATGGTAATTATAGTTAATAATACTATATTGCACATATGAAAGTTACAAGGAGAGTAGATCTTTAACTTTCTCATAACAAGAAAAAGGATTTTTTAACTATGTGCGTAACTATGTATGATGACAGATGTTAACTAGACTTAAGGTGGTGATTATTTTGCAGTATATAGAAATACCAATCATTTTGTGATATACCCTGAGACTAATATAAGGTATGTCAATATATGTCAATTATCCCTTAGTAAAATAAATAAATAAATAAAAATGTAGGTCTTTAATTTTCTTGAAATTTAATTTGGTAAATGAAGTAACAAAGGGAACGTGTTAAACATTTTTTTTTCCTGAATGGTAGTTTCCTAACCTTTCTTTATTGACAAGACCGTCAATTTCCCAACATCTAATTTCCAATGTGTCACAAACCAAGTTCCCATATAATTGTGAATCTTAATATTTTGGACTTGTTAATTCTATTTAATTAATTATTTAAGTATCAAAAATTCTTCAATTTTGTAATTTTCTGTATAGAAATCTTATATTTTTCCTTAGCTTTATTCCTTGATATTCAAACTTTCCAGCTATTTTGAATTAATTTATTTAAAAATGTTTATTTTTTGTTGCCTAGTTAGGTTGAGAGTAGTTACAAAACAAGAAGAAAGAGAGCTACATAGAGAGGGATGCCTGAACAGCAGCTGGAGGAATTAATAAGCCAGCCTTAGTTTCCTTTTTTCTGATCTCTAGTGCTCATTAGTGGCCAAATCCAGATGAAAGCTTAAGGGAAGAGAAGTTCACTGATGCAGTCCTTGTAGATTATTCTTCCGTTGTACCAAGCGGGGTGGATCTGAAAGAGCAACAAAATACGGCAAGTATGAATATGGGTTGGTCTTTTCATTGACTTCTGGATTCAGTTTTTACATTTACATTCGTAAGTGAAATTGACGTTGGGATTTCCTGTCTTACAATTGCCTTTATGCTGGCCTTACTTTCGTATGTGTGGTATATATTTTCTTATTGAAGTTTAATTAACATACCACATTTTGTTTGTGTTAGGTATGCAACATGTTGATTTGCCAATTCTATACATTAGTCCATGCCCATCACAATAAATATTGTCACCATCTGTCACCGTGCCACATTATTGCAGTATTATTGACTATATTCCCTATGCTGTACTTTTCATCTCTGTGACTTATTTGTTTTATAACTGGAAGTCCTTACCTCTTTTTCTCCTTTATTTATTTCTCCCATCTCCCCACACCCTCCCACTCTGACAACCACCAGTTTGTTCTCTGTATTTAAGAGTCTGGATTTTGTTTGTGTGTTCATTTTTTTTTAACTCCACATATAAGCAAAATAATATGTTATTGGTCTTTCTCTGTCTGACTTATTTCACTTAGTATGATACCCTCTAGGTTCATCCAAAATATCTCAAATGGCAAGATCTCATTCTTTTATTTGGATGAGTGAATTCCATTATATATATGTTTACAAACATAATTATATATAATTTTTATTTTGCAACATAATTGTATTCATGTTAGCAATTATATAATCATTTTGCAAGTCATTAAGAAATTACATATATACATTTATGTTTATATAAATATAAATTATATTACAATTATATATATTAAAATTTTATATAAATATATGATAGATATCACATTTTTTATCCATTTATCTATAAAGAGACACTTAGGTTGCTTCCATATCTTGGCTACTATAATGCTGCAATAAACATAGGGGAGCATATGTGTTTTTGAATTAGTGTTTTCATTTTCTTTGGGTAAATACCCAGTAATGGGATTGCAGGATCATATGGTATTTTGATTTTTAATCTTTAAAGAAATCTCCACACTGGTCCACAGTGGCTGTACCAATTTACAGTACCCCTAGCAGCGCACAAGTGTTCCTTTTGCACATCTTCACCAACTCTGATTCAAAATATTTTTTCATTTTCATTCTTTGACTCATAGGTTATTTCAAAGACTTTTTCTTCTGAAATGCCAAATATATGGACTTTTCTTTCTTTTAAAATACCTTTTTTTGTTTGTTTTTTGATTCCCAGATTAATTGTACTTTGGTCAGAGAGCAGATGTGTGAAATATGCATAATTTCTGTCCTTTGAAGTTGTTGAGATATGCCTTATGACCCAGCATGTGGTATTTTTTCTAGATGTTCTACATGTACTTAGGGGGAAATGTTTATTCCACTTTCTGTTTACAAGATTCTTTATGTGTCCATTCAATCCATTTTTTATATTATTCAATTTGTTATATTCTTTCCTTTTTTCCTTGATATGTCAGTTACTGAAGAAGTGTGCTTCACTATCAGGAATGATAAATGTCTCCTTGTGATTGAATTTATTTCTTTTTACAATCTAGTCAATAAAATGTATGGTTTTCTTTAATTTTTCCTAACTTATTGGTATAAAATTGTATATATTGTTCTATAACAGAAAGGCAAAGGAATACTTAAATACACAGGAATAAAATTGCAAAAAAAAAAAATTGAATTGCATGTGATTATAATAAACCTATATGCTGTTAAAAAGGAAGAGGCCTTGAAACAGCCATTACTAATGAGTCCCTTCCTGAAATGTTGCCAAAATTTCCTCCGTCCCAGTGCATGTCATTTTGCAAATGACTAAGAAATTAATTACTCCCCCTTAACCTCTCTGCCAAGGTAAATGCCACATTGATTGAGAGGCTTTGAATTGGTTTATGCTACTTTCTCAGTCACATCATATGTGTTTCTTATGCAATACTGTGTTCTTTTTGGCATTATACTTATCTATGAGAAAGGTCATAAAAGTGGAAAAGATTAATGGGGTTTGAGGCTTTGGGTTTACTACATCTTTGTGGAGTTTTGACCTGTACTTTCATGGGGCTGGGCATAATTAATGCTTCCTCTGATTTATGATTTCCACTGCTAGGAAACTACACAAAATTGCTCTTACCTGCTAGCACTCCCTTTTCTCTGTCTGTAGATATATTGAACGAGAAATATAGCTTTTGTTCATAAATTCCGTCTTGTGAAATTTGTTTGTAGTATTTTAGTTACTGCTTAATAGAACATATGTTATACTCATGAAACCATGCAGTTGACCCTAAAGCCAAATTTGAATACCTGCTTTCTCACTGTATGCCTGGAGGGCATCGAAGTGAAACAATTCCAGCTTTTGACCTTTGGAGCAGATAGCAGTTCTAACAATTAACTCTTGTTGCATAACTGGAATCAGAAAGGGATCTTCTTCACAGCAGTGACATGGAATATTAAGCTGAAAAGCATGAAAATAGCCCTATAAACACCAGGCCTCATTGCAATGAAAAAGAGAGGAGGACTGCCAAGGATGGAGGACACTTACACTCACTAGCTCAAAAGAGATGACTTTGGCCATGAGACAACATTGGTTAATGTGTAAATGACACATCAATGGGAAAACTGTTGATAAAGCAGTAACCATTCTCCTTGAACTCTTTAATCCACTACAGCAATTTATGGTTTCATAGTCCTTCATCATTTTAAATGATTCATAAAGCTGTTGAATAGAAGTAAGAGCATCTGGCTATTATAAACTTATCTAAAAGTATTTTACTCAAAGGCAACCAGATTAAATGCCAAACAGGACCACATGATAAAAGTGCACTTTCTGCTCACTCCTACAAAACCATTCAGAGACCTTGTAGGAGAGTACAGTGTAGCATTCAGATATCCTTAAGACAATAAACAGTGAACATATTATCATTAGGGAAATATAGCCTCCTATGAGATAAGTTGTTTTAAAATTATTTATCCTTGATATCGCCCTAAGAATGATCTTCCCAAAATATATTAGGTTATACTATTTTACTATAGTAATCATTCGGTTGCCCCTAAGACAAGTTCATAAGCTTTTAATTTGGCATTCAAGGTTCTTTTACGATGTGACCACAAGTTACCTCTCCAGCCAAATTTTCCAAAACTCTATTCTGTATTCTGATCTAGCATTGTGTTGTATTTTCTGTTTCCCAATCATGTCAGATAATTCTGTATCTCTTTAGACTGGCCTTACTGCTTTTTCATTCTGCGATGCTTCCCACACCCATGCCCCCCTCTCCCTCCACCCCTGTTCCCTTACAGTGAAAACTTACGGCATTTGCTCAAATGAAACCTTATCTTTTAAACCTTACTGGATTCTCAGAATGCATTTTTTTCTTGCCCCAGCCTCTCACAGTACAGTACAATACTTGTATTTCCATTTTATGCTCATTTCACTGCCTCTCCCGAAGATGTGAAGGTCACTGTGGGCAGGGCCCATGTGTATGGATCTTATGTTCCCAAAGCAAGGCAATAAACTAGCATTTATTTACTGGCCATTCTGCTAATGAGCTTATAGGAAGCTCTTTGCTTGAAATACAAACATGGACGCATTGTTCCTGCCTGTGTCAGGTGTCCTTTGCCTGTGTTAGTGCTGATTCAATATATGTTGAGTGGCTAAATTGCATGGGAGTAGTCTTAGCTGTCTGTGGCCAATAATGAGTGGTCATCATCTTACACAGTGCTTGGCTGTAGAAAATCTAATAAACAGAATGAAGGAAGATGCTTTTTAAATACCCCATTTGGAAGTTCTTATGAACTTGGATCACTAATTTAGAAATTCTCCATTGCCACTTTATAACATACAAGTGAAATAAACTCCTCATTTGGCCTGAGTGTTAAAGAACAGAATCTTGAAGGTTTCTCTCCATGGATGGCTGGATTCATCAGTCCTATATGTTAGTCTGTAGGAGGATTTATAGATTTTAGCATTTGTAGAAATTTTTTTTGAAAACTGAAATTATGATCACTATTCACATTATCCTGAAAGCTGAATCCTCCATTGAAGAAGCTTCCTGAAATATATGAGATTGTAAATTTGAGTGCTAAATACTAAGAAGTTAGTTTGAGAGTATAGTATTAAAAACTTTACTAAGGAATTTAGATTTTTAATCAGCAGTAGCCAAACACTGAAAGTTTTAAGGAGTTGATGACTTCATGTCTGTTACGCGAAAGGCCAGTTAATGTGCCAAAAGAAAGATTAGCGGCACAAATAAGTGAATGGAAGATCAGAAACCAGATATGACTATAATTTCATAGTTGGCAATAAATGAGAACTACAGTGAGAGCTACTTTGGGATTAAAAAGGAGAGCATACAGATGTTGAAACCAGTAGGGAGGATTAATCAATAGAGTCTAGTGACTGATGAGACTTGGGAAGAGGAATGTAATAAAAATGATAGGCCTGAGTGCCTGAGAATGACTTTTATCAAGAGAGGGAACACAAGAGGAGAAAGACAGCTAGAGAATAGGAGTTTATCAATCCAGACAACCTAGGGTATATTGTGTTAATGCTAACCTTCAGATATCAGGGATTAAAATAGCAAAAGCTTATTTCTTGCTATTGCTACATGCCCATTTTGGTGTGGCTGGGATTTCTTCTCCACATCCTCCTGATATGGGGGACACTGATGCATCAGTCACTGTCTGGAAAGTAACTAGGTGCTGTGGCACAGAGAAGGAAAGCATAGGTGGATCTTACACCAGCAAGTAAGCCTTCTAGCCTGGAGGTGACACATGTCACTTCCACTCACAACTTAAGGACCAGACAAGCCACAACCACTAGGAGGCTGGCTGCAAGTTGAGTCTTACAGGTGGTTAGAAGGAAAGGAAGATGGGAGAAGCTTGTCAGTGAGAAGCTCCTTAGGCCTTCCTAGAGGCAAACCCTGGGTGGCATTTAACAATAAAGGATTTTGATTGGGCAAAGTACCATGAGAGAAAAGGGAAAGGGAGTTTGAGAGAGAGCCTTCAGACTGTAATGCACGTCCTTCTCCGAATGAAGGAGAAAAGGAAAGAGAGGTCCAGGAAAAGCTCCCCAGACTGTTAGGAAGGCCTAGAGTTAAGTCAGTTGTCCTAGGAATCCTGTGTTTCTGAGGAGCAACCCCTGGCAAGTACTGTCTCAGTATAAATGCAGCCATGGAATTCAAAGGACAGTAGCTCAAACATTTGGTCACTTGGAGGTCTGCAGATGACACATTCTCATGGTAGCCATAATAGCTCTAATGGCTATTTCTGGAGAAGGTGACAGAGTTTGTTTTATGCATATTTGATCTGAGATTAGAAGGCAGGGAATTTAGATGAGAGCAGTAAAAGAGAACAGCTTTATTGTGATGATGTCCAGCAAAAAGATGGACAATGGCATCTGCAGCTTAGACAAAAGCTCTGTGGTACTAATTTGAGAGCCATAAGAATAGAGCTCGGGATTGAATTGATGAGAAATGAATTCACAAGAACAAGAAGAAATTCCATACATCCCTGAATATAAATGAGCCTGAGCCTTAGTGCAGTAGTATTCCATACATCCCTGAGCCTTAATGTAGTAACGTTCCCTTGCACAAGTTATTGGTCATGTGCTTGTGGTATTGTGGGACATCCTAGACAGCTGGTCACATGCCTGCTTAGACAGGGGTAAACAAGCAGAGAAGCTGAAATTGGATTTCCAGATTTCTAGGAGCCAAGAAGGGGGTAAGAAGCCACCAGAAAAAAATGCATTCACCCAAGTCAAGGGAACTGTAATTGAGACCATCAACAATGGAGAGGCCTTCCAAGTAACCCAAAGCAAAGTTCCCAGAAAGAAAACAGCGACTCTAACTCCTATCAGGTAAGCTGTCTTCCCATAATGTCAGTCTCATGGTATATTTCCTAATCATTACCCTTTCCTTTCCTGTTTTAAATATGGTGGATAAGAAACTATAATTATCTGGTTGAGGGAGGAGGGCTACAAACCATAAAGTAGAGTAAGGAAAATAGGTATCGAACCTCCTTCCTTTGCTTCCTGTCTGCCAAAGGCTTCAATTGGAGGAATGGAGGTTCAACCATAAATGCAGCTAGAAGCCTTATTACCTTGGATTGGACATTTCAAATTCCTAATTAAAATCTTCTCGTTTAAAATAACTCCAACACTTCTGGGACTTAAAGATGGCCTTAAAAGCCATGGAATCTGTCTGTACGTTTATTTAAGGACAGGATAAGAACTAACCCCACCGAACAAATTGTATGCTAATATTGGGACATTGAGAGCTACTTATTTTATAAATCAGTTACATAAAATGGCATCATAAATAAAATCTGATGATTGGGGCAGCCATGATTGCAGGTGTCTAAAGTTTCCAAAAGGCAAAGTGTATCAAATGCCTATTTCCAAGTAAGGAGACAGCATGCATAAGTGAAGTTTCTTTCCAGATTAGGTAGTTAAACATTGCTATATGTGATTCTTTTCATGGAAGATCTTTATCACTTGAATTTAAGTACAAATTTAAAGTTGTAAGAGATTATAAACTCTAGGCCATTGCCATACTTCCCTGTGCCCTAATGACCTTGAAACTAAGATCTTCATCTATCTTCCTTTTCTTAGAAGCCATTGAGTTTCTGTCACAGTCTTGGGCTAAAAAGAAAAACTGGATACTGAGAACATAATTGTGCATTGGGTAATTTATTAATCACTGGGGAATGGCTTTTTATTAAAGCTAGTATCTGCTTCATTATTGCTGGCATCATTTGGGTTTATTAACTCATTGTACTCTGCAAAAAGTCAGACACATTAGAAGATTTTTGTAACCTGACTCAAAACCTAGGGCACTGAGAGAACAACGGTTCACACCAAAGGATGACACCAGGTGTTAGCTGTTAGAGGAATTTCTGATTCTATCCAATAAATCTTCTGACAGAAGTTGACCAGTACAAGAATTTGAGTAGGGCTTTAGTATTTTAGGAGGTTGGGGGGGGGGTTAATCCATAATGGCCTCTTGCACACTAACATAAGAATTTTGGGCTTCGATTTACTTGAGACTTTAATAATTGGATTCTCATTACTTTCAGTAAGGGGATGATGTTTAAATTTGGGGCATCTCAGTCCATTATATTATTACCAGCATATCTTTATGATGGCTTTTGATCTTACTGCCAAACAGCTAATAAGCTATGTTAGACAACAAGACTGGAAATAATTTGGGATAAGTGATGGAATAAAGAGTAAATTTTCAGCCTTAATTCCTAAGTAATGTTGGGGTTCATTTAATTAATACCAGGAGGGACATTCTTCCCCTCTGTGCCCCTTATATCTCCTAATGAGAGAAAAATGGACTCCATCCTCATTGGTGATGTGGGGACAAGAACAAGACGTTCTTAGCCTACTTCTTTCCTCCTTGAGATTTGTCTGTCTGTAGAGAGGCCTGGTGTGCTATTGGTCATGTGGAGGAAGGATTGTCATTGTTCTGTGCTGCCTGTGAGTGGTGGGTAAGTGTCTAATTCTGGACAGGGATGTTTTAGGAACCTCTTTGTACTCCAACGCCTTTCCTCCAATCCAGTGTCATCTACAGTAAATGCTGCCTAACACTTTGGCTCTCAACTGGCTTTGATCTGATGAGGAAAAGGAATATAACTTATTAGCCTCCTTTATACCTCAGCAAAATTATTTGGGATAGCAAAACAATTTGTAAACAAATTGGTTGGTCAGTGATGTAAATGCTTAGATGAAACTGATTAGTGAATGTTTAATTTTTTGGGCTATTTTTATTTTATTTTATTTTTTTTTACAAATAGTTTATTGTCATATTAGTTTCCACATAACACTCAGTGCTCATCCCCACAAGTGCCCTCCTCCATGCCCATCCCCCCTTCCCCCCACATCCATCAGTCCTCAGTTTTTGTCAGCATTCAAGAGTCTCTCATGGTTTGCCTCTCTCCCTTTCCCCCACCATTTCCGCCCTTCTTCTTCCCCTTGTTCCTCCGTCAAGTTCCTCCTAATCCTCCTTTACATGCAAACATATGATATTTGTCCTTCTCTGCCTGACTTATTTCACTCAGCATAACACCCTCAAGGTCCATCCATGTTGCTACACATGGCCAGATTTCATTGTTTCTCATTGCCAAGTAGTATTCAATGGTATAGATAAACCACATCTTCTTGATCCATTAATCAATTGATGGACACTTAGGCTCTTTCCATGATTTAGCTATTGTAGAGAGTGCTGCTATGAACATTGGGGTCCATGTGCTCCTATGCATCAGCATTTCTATATCCCTTGGGTAAATTCCTAGCAGTGCTATTGCTGGGTCATAGGGGAGTTCTATTGTTAGTTTCCTGAGGAACCTCCACACTGTTTTCCAGAGAGGCTGTACCAGTTTACATTCCCACCAACAGTGTAGGAGGGTGCCCGTTTCTCCACATCCTCGCCAGCATCTAGAGTTCTCTGATTTGCTCGTTTTAGCCACTCTGACTGGCGTGAGGTGGTATGTCAGTGTGGTTTTGATTTGTATTTCCCTGATGAGGAGGGATGCTGAGCATCGTTTCATGTGTCTGTTGGCCATCTGGATGTCCTCTTTGGAGAAGTGTCTGTTCATGTCTTCTGTTTTTGGGCTATTTTTAGATACCATTTCCTATTGCCAGAAGTTTCTGAAGGCATTCAAATTCTTTGGTTGAACAAGTAGAAGGTAAATCATTAGGGAAGATTAAAAGTCAGAAAACTATGCAGGACTTTTCACAGCTATACTTCCCAGGCATGAAGATGGTTTTGGATAGAGCAGCTTTGTGAGAAAGGAAATGTGTTCTGTGAAGTTTAATGTGTAACAGTACAGCGTCTGTGAGTAAAAGAAAGCATCAGTGATTGGAGAAAGAATTTGTATGTGGTTATGTGTAAGTGCGTGTGGATATTTTGATGGGCGTGTGGGTGAGCATGTGCTTATGTAGCTAGAAGTGTGGGTGAATGTGTGTTGATATGAGTATTGCTGTATTTCTGAGTGTGTGCGGTTATGTGTATGTGTGTGCTAGTGTGTGCCTGGGTGCACATGTGTCTGGGTGCCTGCACGTGTGCATACATGTGTATGAGTATGTGGCTCTGCATGTGGGTGTGACTGTGGCTGAGTGAGTAGGTGTGAGTGTGTCTAGTTTATATGTGTGTGTTATGTAAAAACTGCAGCAGAGGCATATGAAACCAAAAATACTTACAGAGTAACCAAAAAAAAAGTCCATTTCCTTAGTGAATTTTAAGATACCTTATAGGGAAATATGAAACAAGTTATTAACTTTTCAGAAATTTGCACTTAGAATTTAACCTATAAGATTAAAATGCTAATTAATTTTAGTTAATTAATACAGCAATGTAAAGCCTAGTCCCAGAGCCTGTGAACAGCCTTTAGTAAACCAAGATAGCACTCCTAGAGAGCATCATGGACAGTTTTGCAGTTTCTGTGAGTACTGCACAATTGTTCCTGGCAAGAATAGGAGTAGGGGCTGAAATCCAACTCTTTCTCTATGTACTAAACCATGTTCCCTCCACCCAGAAAGGACAGCTTTTTCTAATTTGCACAAAGATGCCCTCAGGTCCTAAATAGCACAGCAAGCTTCAATTTTCACAGTTCATTTTCCCAAGTGTGACTTAAATGCATACCTACTTCTCTCGGGAACAGTTCCTATCAATGGATACCATTTCTCATGGCCTGGAGAAACACATTCATTCTCAAGAAAAGGAAAGACTGACTAGGGATCTGAGAAAGTTGGAAAAGTATACTGACAGCGATTTCAGAAGCCTAAAAAGACATTCGTCTTTCGTCCAGGAAAACATATGGATTGCCTTTGAATT
This sequence comes from Hyaena hyaena, assembly GCF_003009895.1. Lineage (NCBI taxonomy): Eukaryota > Metazoa > Chordata > Mammalia > Carnivora > Hyaenidae > Hyaena > Hyaena hyaena. The sequence goes on from NW_024081052.1 coordinate 84,675, forward strand.
CCTTTTAGAGATCCTACCACATCTTTGCCCTTTTTTTTTCCTTGTCTTTTCCCAAATTGTTTTGGGGTATTTGCATGTTGAGAAAGAACTCTTGAAAAATAAAAAGCTCTTAGAACATAGAAATGAATTCCTAGTGTTACGAAGAAGCTTTCCTGGCACACGACAGTGGGGGAGATGAGGGAAGCTCACTGATTTTCCTGGGGCTCATAATTCCCATTGTGACAGCATTGATTTGTCCCTCCCAAGATATACAAATTTCTCATGCTCTTTATCTAGAAGTCCCAAGGAAGATAATCTAATTAGTCTTCCTTTCAGGAGAGCTGACTTTGGATAAGGGATGATTCAAATGCTTGAGGGGTAGGTAGATGAGGATAATAACTTAGCCAAGTATTTTGAGATGTGTCAAAATGAGACCAAGTATTTTGAAATTGTGAACACAGAGACCTAATACCTCTAAGAAATCTGAAGGGACCATTGCGTATGAAAAACTGAGCAGGAGGTGCGATGGATCATCCCAAGGAGGCGCTTACCTTTGCCAGCCTTCCCAACGTGCTGAGTCAAAGGCAAAGAAAGTTTCCCAAGACTCATTTATCCTTTTATAGCACATTAATAAAGTGACTCACTTGTTTGTCAGCACTTTTTACTTCCCATATTGACATCAATCACACATGCCAAGGTATACAGAATAATAAATGCACCTTCCTTCAAATCCATCTGCACTTGATTCATACACCCCCTTCTAATTTAGTTTACCCAGGCTATATATTTTAACTCCTTAATGTAATGGGACCAGCTTTCTGCCTGCCAACGCAGTTATTTGAAGGGCACAGAATTATTTCTTTCACTCCCACTCCCCAACTCCATCTTTCAAATTTCTTTCACTAGTGTGTCACTGACGAATTAATTTCTATCATGAATGATGTAAATGTCTGTGCTGAGGAACCATGAACAGCTACATGATATAACGTGAAAAGGTGAACATATTGGATACAAACAAGCCTAGGTCTGAGTCCTCACTCTGCCAACTGCCTGCTCTTTCACCTTGAGCAACAAATTTAAATTCACTGAACCTCAGTTTCTTCATATTTAAGATGATGATGATGATTCCTGATTTTCAGGATCCTTGTGAAGGTCGCTTATACATGAGAATTACATAAAATATCTAGCTCAGTATCTGACACCATGGTATGAACATTTACTTAATTAAATATGTAGAAACTACCTCTTTTTTGTAAATCTGAAAACTGTAAAAGCATCTTATAGCAACTTTTTTGCATTTTTCAAGTTTTTATTTAAATTACAGTTAACATATAATGTAATATTGTTTCAGGAGTAGAATTTATGATTTATCACCTATATACAACACCTAGTGCTCATCAAAACAAGTGCACCCCCTTAATATCCATCACCCCTTTTACGCATTCCCCTGCCCTCCTCTCCTTCAGCAACCCTCAGTTTGTTTCTATAGTTAGAATCTGTTTTATGGTTTGTGTCTCTCCTTTTTTCCCCTATGCTCATCTGTTTTGTTTCTTAAATTCCATATATGAGTGAAATCATATGGTATATTCTCTCTCCCTGAGTGACTTATTTCACCTAGCATAATACACTCTTGCTCCATCCGCATTGTTGCAAGTGGCAAGATTTCATTCTTTTTGATGGCTCATATTCCATTGTATATATACACTACATCTTCTTTATCCATTCATCAGTCAATGAACATTTGTGCTCCTTCCATAATTTGGCTCTTGTTGATATTTCTGCTCTAATCATTGGGATGCATATGTCCCTTCACATCAGTATTTTTGTATCCTTTGGCTAAATAGCTAGTAGTGCAATTGCTGGTTCATAAAGTAGTTGTGTTTTTAACTTTTTGAGGAACCTCCATACTGTTTTCCAGAGTGGCTGCACCAGTTTGCATTCCCACCAACAATGTAAGAGGGCTCTCCTTTCTCCAAGTCATCACTAACATCTTTTGTTTCCTGTGTTGTTAATTTTAGCCATTCTGACAGGAATGAGGTAATATCTGATTGTAGTTTTGATTTGTGTTTTCCTGATGATAAGCAAATTGCATCTTTTCATGTGTCTTTTAGCCATCTGGATGTCTTCTTTGGGAAATGTCTGTTCATGTCTTTTGCCCGTTTCTTAACCGTATTATTTGGTCTTTGGAGGGTGTTGAGTTTGATAGCTTCTTTATAGATTTTGGATACTAACCCTTTATCAGATATGTCATTTATAAATATCCATTGCCATTTTGAAGGTTGCTTTTTAGTTTTGTTGATTGTTTCTTTCACTGTGCAGAAGTTTTTAATCTTGATGAAATCCTAATAGTTAATTTTTGCTATTGTTTCCCTTGCTTTGGGAGACATGTCTAGTAAGAAATTGGTATGATTGAGGTCAGAGAGGTTGCTGCCTATGTTCTCTTCTAGGATTTTAAAGGTTTCCTGTCTCTATTTTTTTTCACCGTTTACTTACTTGAGAAAGGGAGAGCCCGCACATGAATGAGTGAAGAAAGGCCAGAGAAAGGGAAAAGAGAATCTCAAGCAGGCTCCATGCTGCCAGTGCAGAGCCCAACATGGGGCTCAATCTCACAAACTGTGAGATCATGACCAGAGCCAAAACCAAGAGTCACACAGATGCTCAACCGTCTGAGCCATTCAGGTGTCCTTGTCTTTCACCCATTTTGAATTTATTTTTGTGTATGGTGTAAGAAAATGGTCCAGCTTCATTCTTCTTCACATCTCTGTCCAGTTTTCTCAACACCACTTGCTGAAGAGACTGTCTTTTTTCCATTGGATAGTCTTTCCTGCTTTGTCAAAGATTAGTTGACCATATAGTTGTGGGTCCATTTCTGGGTTCTATATTCTGTTTCATTGATCTATGTGCCTATTTTTGTGCCAGTACTATACTGTCTTGGTGATATTACAGCTTTGTAATATAGCTTAAATTATGGAATTGTGATGCCTCCAACTTTGCTTTAGTTTTTCTTGTTTTTATTAATTTTTTAAATGTTTAATCATTTTCGGGGCACCTGGGTGGCTCAGTCAGTTAAGCATCCAACTTCAGCTCAAGTCATGATCTCACAGTTCATGGGTTCGAGCCCTGCATCGGGCTCTGTGCTGACTGCCAGCTCAGAGCCTGGAGCCTGTTTCAGTCTGTGACTCCCTCTCTCTCTGACCCTCCCCTACTCACGCTCTCTCTCTCTCTCTCTCTCAGAAATAAGTAAAACATTTAAAAAAAATATATTTAATCATTTTCAAGAGAGATAGAGCGCGAGCAGGTGGGGAGTAGAGAGAGAGGGAGAAACAGAATCTGAAGTAGTTTCCAGGCTCCAAGCTGTCAGCACAGAGCCAATGTGAGGCTTGAACTCACAAACCGTGAGATCATGACATGAGCCAACATTGAACACTCAACTGACTGAGCCACCCAGGAGCCCCTGCTTTACTTTTTCAAGATTGCTTTGGTTATTTGAGGTCTTTTGTGGCTCCATACAAATTTTAGGATTGTTTGTTCTAGCTCTCTGAAATGCTGGTGGTATTTTGATAGGGATGGCATTATATGTGTAGATTGCTTCGGGTAGTAGAGACACTTTAACAATATTTGTTCTTCCAGTCCATAAGCATGGACTGCTTCTCTGTTTCTTTTTGTCATCTTCAATTTCTTTCATAAGTGTTCTGTAGTTCTCAGAGTACAGGTCTTTTACCTCTTACATTAGGTTTATTCCTTATACCTTTAGTTATTCCATTAACTATCTTATGGTTTTTGGTGCAACAGTACGTTAAAAGTATCATTCACCACAATCAAGTGGCATTTATTTCTAGAACACAAGGGTGGTTCAGTATTCACAAATCAATCAACGTGATAGACCACATTAATAAAAGAAAGGATGAGGACCATGTGATCTTCTCAGTAGATACAGAAAAAGCATTTGACAAAGTACAGCATCCATTCTTGATAAAAACTCTCAACAAAGTAGGGATAGAGGGAACCTACATCAACATCATAAAAGCTATATACAGAAGACCCAAAGCTAATATCATCCTCAATGTGGAACAACTGAGATATTTTCCTCTATAATCAGGAGCAAGAGAGGGATGTCCACTCCCACCACAGTTAACATAGTACTGGGATTCCTCCCTCAGCAATCAGACAACAACAACAAATAAATAAAAGCCTTCCAGGTTGGCAAGGAAGAAGTTGCAACTTTCACTATTTGCAGACGGCATGGTATTCTATGTAGAAATCAAGGACTCAATTCCATTTACAATTGTAGCAAACTTTTAATAGTGATGAATTGAGTAGTAGAAGTGGCCCATTCTTCATAACGTTATTCCCCTGATACTTTACTTACCATTTAGAATGCTACTAAGTATTCCTCTATTCTTTGTCCTATGTTAATTTAGTAAATCTTTTATTTTAACTGGAATTCTTATCTAAGAGATTTCATTGCTTTGCTTTTCCTTTCCTCATGAACGGGAGAAGTCATCATCTGTACATCCATATCGTAGCACTCATCAACTTAATAATTTGGTTAATAATTTATCTACTTATCTCACCATCTGTTGTTAACTTTTTGAAGGGAGGTGTTATGTTTTCTTCTACATCTTTATTTCTCCAGATTCCTAAATCAAATATTTACTTAATGGATCCTTATTTATAAAACTTGGTGCTCGCGTGGCTTTATTTCACATGAGATAGAGATTACATAAATAGATAAGTGGACAGACAGATTTTTGATAATATATTGAAAATCACAACAGCCAAATTTATTGATCTTTAATCTCATAGCTTCAGGTTTTGTGTTGTTAAACATAGGTACAGAGAAGACATCATTTAGAGGGGATGGTGAGGGAAGCTTACCTGCATAGAAGGTAGGAGCCCCAAAGCTTTATGAGGATGGACTCACCGAACAAAAACATGCAACTAGTATTTAATGATAAAGTCCCCAAAGTTCTGTTTATCATGAAAAAATTCACAACTTTATGACTCTTCATGTCATGGGTTATGACATATCTTCAGATAATAAGCATTGCTAACGTTGGAGTAGCGATTTTTGTTCGAGGGAAAATAACATGAAGGAAATGCTCCAAGTTGGCCTTGATTTGAAGTACTAGCACTCAACAGAGGACCCTGATCTTGTGACTGAAAGTGTTTGTGTCCATTGTAATGGTGGCAGGACCATTTTTCAGTGTCTTTGAAAGCTCTTCCTTGTGAACAAATCTCATTCTCTAAGCACAGGTGTGACCACATAAGTTTGTTTAGTAACTGATGTTTTGGTTTGGAAAGTATAACGTACAATCTTGACTTAGTGTACTATTTGTTAGTAATTTAACCCTCTTTAAGATCAAATGACCCCCAAACCATCAAGTCCACTTGTTCCCTTTCCAATACCATAATTCTTTGACTCTCCCTCTGTATTTTTGTACTAACCATTTATTGAAATGCAAAATAGTAATAAAAATGTATAAAAATCATAAATGTACAACTTCATAAATTCTCACAAAGGGCATATACTCAGGTAAGTAGCAACCAGATTGAAAATCAGCACATTGCCTCAAATCATCATGTCCTTTTGAATCACTGCCCTATCTTCTCTCCCTCCCTTTAAGGGCAATCACTATTCTGACTTCTAACACCCTAGAGTAGTTTTATCTCTTTCTAACATTTTATGAATGGATTTATACATTATGTACTCTTTTGTGCCTAGCTCCTTTTATCCACATTGTGTTTGTGAGACTCATCTCTACATCACTATATTATGTGTAGATGTAATTCACTCATTCTCGTTGTTGTAAAGTATGTCATTATATGTAATACTGTAATTAAGATATCTGTTTCCTTATTGATGGACATTTTGGTACTGTGAACATTTCCACGTAAGGGGTGTTATAAGTAGTGCTGTTATGAACATTCTGGTACATATATTTTGCTGGACTTAAGTATTTCTGGAGGCTATATATCAAGGGATGAAGTTGCAGAATCTCAAGGTATATATCATAGTTTAACTTGGGTAGATAAAATCCAACAACAGTTGTACCAATTTACATGCCTACCAGCCTGTGTATGAGAATTCTAATTCCTCTTCACAATTTGCCAACTTTTGGCATTTTCTGTCATCTTCATCTTTACCATCCTAGTTGTTTAATTTGCATTTCTTGGATGACCATTTGGATATTCTCTTTTGTGAATTACCTGTGCAAGTCTTTAATCATTTATTATATTGGGTTGTCTACCTACTTTCATGTTTATTTAAAGATATTCTTTATATTTTGAAATTGTACTGTATATTTTTCATTTGTGTCTGGCTTAGATTTGATTCTTATGTGATGATGAGATACATCCATACTTTGTAGATAGGATTGTAGGTCATTCAGACACATTGCTAAACTATTTCATTGTATGGCTATGCCAGTGGGAATCATTCACTAGTTAATCAGCATTTGGGTAATTGACAACTGTTATGAACATTTGTATATATTATTTTGGTTCTTAGATGCTTACATGTCCATTAGATACCTAGAAGTAGAGCTGTTTAATTCTAAGGTAGACATATGTTCATTAGATGTTACAAATAAGTTTTCCAAAGTGCTTTAGGGGCACCTGAGTGGCTCAGTCAGTTAAGCGTCCGACTTCATCTCAGGTCATGATCTCACAATCCGTGGGTTCGAGCTCCAAGTCGGGCTCTGTGCTGACAGCTAGCTCAGAGCCTGGAGCCTGTTTCGGATTCTGTGTCTCCCTCTCTTTCTGCCCTTCCTCCGCTTGCTCTCTGTCTCTGTCTCTCAAAATAAAATAAAGACATAAAAAAGCAATTTTTTTTTTAAAAAGCAACAAAAAAACCAAAGTGCTTTCAAATTTTACCTGTCACTAGTGAAGGAGATTTCCAGATGCTGCTAATGACCACAAATCCTTGGTATTATCTGTTTTATTTATTAATTCTTCATTTTAGTCATTTTGGTGATGGGCATACAATGATATTATCTTTGTGGTTTTAATTTGTCTTTTCTTGATAGCTAGAGAAATTGAGTACCTTTTTACTTAAGGCTTTGTTTTCTTACTGATTTATATTTTGGATAGAAGTGTCTTGTCAAAAATGTATGTTGCAGATATCTTCTACTCAATGTGTGGCTTTCCTTTTTGTTCTCTTAATAGTATCTTTTAATGAACATAATTTTTTAATATTAATATAATCCAGTTTGTCAAAACTTTTCTTTTATGATTAGCAGTTTTTATATCCTGTTTTTAAAATCTTTTCTTATTCTAAGGTCATGAGTAGTTTCCACCATGTTTTCTTTTAAAAGCTTTATTATTTTACCTTTCACATTTAAATATACAATGCATGTGGAATTAATGATCAAACATGCTGGTTATTAAAGGCCACAATTTTATTTTTTTCTGGTGTAATCATCCAGTTGACCTAGTACCATTTACTGAGAAGACTAGCTATTAGTCTCTGCTCTGCAGTGTCATAAATGTAGTGATCATATTTGTATGTATCTCTCTCTGGACTCTGTATTCTGCCTCTTTGGTCTATTTGTTTAGTCCTATATTAGCAGCCGAGTAATTATTTTAGCTCCACAGTGTAATACAATAAATCTTGGTTGGATAATTTCTTTAGTTTTATCCCGTTTCAAGACAACCTTAGTGGGGCACCTGGGTGGCTTAGTCGGTTAAGCGTCCGACTTTCGCTTAGGTCATGATCTCGCGGTTCGTGGGTTCGAGCCCCTCGTCGGGCTCTGTGCTGACTGCCAGCTCAAAGCCTGGAGCCTGTTTCAGTCTGTGACTCCCTCTCTCTCTGACCCTCCCCTGCTCATGCTGTCTCTCTCTCTCTCTCCTAGAAATAAATAAAACATAAAAAAAAAAAAAAAAAAGACAACNGCCAGCTCAAAGCCTGGAGCCTGTTTCAGTCTGTGACTCCCTCTCTCTCTGACCCTCCCCTGCTCATGCTGTCTCTCTCTCCCTCTCCTAGAAATAAATAAAACATAAAAAAAAAAAAAAAAAGACAACCTTAGCTTATCTTTGACAAGTATATTTCTGTGTAATTTCTTTCTTTTAAATACAGTGTTTTATTAGCTTCAGGTGTACAACATAGTAATTTAATAATTCCGTACATCACCTGCTTCTCATCAGAAGTGAGCTTCTTAATCCCTATTTCCTCTTTCACCCATCCTTTCACTCCCCTCCCCTCTAGTAACTACCAGTTTGTTCTCTATAATTAAAAGTCTGTTTCTTGATTTCTCTCTCTCTCTCTCTCTCTGTCTCTACTCTTGCTCATTTATTTTGTTTCTTCTAGAATTCTTCAATTTCTTTAGAAAATCTGCTGGAATTTTGTTTGGGACTGTGTTGAGTTATAGATTAGTTTGGAAGAATTGATACCTTTACAGTAAAGACTCTGTCAATGAATATAGCACATCCTATTTTCACTAGATTTATTCCTTGGTAGTTAATTTTTTAAAAAATATATTGTAAAAAGCATATGTATATTTTCAAATTTAATTATTTTATTTGTTTACTGCAAGTAAACACAAATAGAATTGATTTTTATATATTTGTGTGCAGCAACCTCTCTAAATTTACCAACTGGTTCTAATATTCTGTCTGTAGATTGTTTTGGATTTTTTATATTTCTTATCATGTCATCTACAAAAATAGTAGTTTCATGTCATTACATTTAAGCTTATGCTATTCCCCTCCTTTCATCTCTTCCCATATTGGCTGGGACATCCAGTACAGGCTGACTAGTGATAGCAGGTGTCGTTTTGTGTCTGATCTCAGAAATAAAACTTTCATGATTTCAGTATCTTAATGGTGTTATGTTCATTGTAGATTTTTTTGTATAGCTAGTCTTCATTAGATTAAGGATATTCCCTTGTATTTTTAGTTTCCAAAGAAACTTCTGTCATGAAATGGGTGTTGAATTTTGTCAGATGCTTTTTCTGCCTCTTTTGGGCTGTTACTATTCCTTCCTCCTTCCTTATGTTATTGTAGTAAATTACTTAGTATGAATTTGAGATGTCAAGCCACCCTTGCATTACTGGAATAAAAGTCTCTTGTTCAAAATGTGTTATCTTGTTAATGTATCTCTTTCCGTTTTGTTAATCTTCTGTCAAGATTTTTACAGCAGTGTTTATGAGAGGGACTGGTCTTTACTTTCCCTTGCTGATAATGTGCTTATCAAGTTTTTGTTTTGTTTTGTTTTAGTTTAGTTTAGTTTAGTTTATTTATTTTGAGAGAAAGAATGTTAGCAGGGGTGAGGTAAAGAGAGACGGAGAGAATATGAGGCGCCTCTCATGGTTTTTTTTTTGGTTTTTTTTGGTTTTTTTTTTTTGATATAGAAAATTTTTTTTTTGAATATTCTTTTTTTTATTTTTTATTTTTTTTTTATTTTTTTTTACAAATAGTTTATTGTCAAATTAGTTTCTACATAACACTCAGTGCTCATCCCCAAAGTGCCCTCCTCCATGCCCATCCCCCCTCCCCCCCACATCCATCAGTCCTCAGTTTTTGTCAGCATTCATTTTTATTTATTTATTTTTTTTATTTTTTTTTTACAAATAGCCTCTCATGGTTTTAAATCAAGGTTATGTTGGTCTTATAAAAGTTGTTGCAAAGAAGTGTTCTCTTTTTCTCTTCTCTGGGAGAGTTTAGGTACGGTTAGTGTTATTTCTTACTTAAAAGGTTGTAAGACTTCATCAGTAAAGCCACCTGGGTCTTAAGTTTTCTTTGGGGGAAGATTTTCAATAATGGAGTCAGGGGTACAGGGCTGGCTCAGTTGGTTGAGCTTCTGACTCTTGATTTCAGCTCAGGTCATGACCTCGTGTTTCATGGGTTCGAGCCCTGCATCAGGCTCTGCACTGACAGATTAGAGCCTGCTTGGGAGCCTCCTAGTACAAGCTTTGATCTCATGAATTGTGAGATCATGGCTTGAGCCAAAACCAAGAGTCAGAGACTTAACCAGCTTAGCCATCCAGGCACCCCAAAGCCTCTCTTGTTTCTTAATATATGTTTCTAAGGATTCCCTTCTGTATGCTGCTTTAGTTGTATCTCATAAGTTTTTATTTGTAGTGTTATCTTAATAATTCATTCAAAGTACTGTAAATTTAGGATTTCAAATTCTTCTCTTACCGGTGAATTAGAGTGCATTTTTAAGTTTCCAGATAGTTGAGGATGTTCTAGACATCTTTTTTGATTTCTTGCTTAATTCTACTGGGGTCAGAGAACATATTCTGAATTATTTTCATCATGAAGTTTGTTAAGTCTTGCTTTTTGTTCAACTAATGACTAATTTTGGCAAATGGGTTAACACTGACTGGCTTCACGGTTAGCCTCTGCTGTTTTCAAGCTTTGTAGCCCTTGTTAAATAATATAACGTTTCAGTGTTTCGGTTTTATCATAATAAAACACATATACTAATAGTACTGTATCAGTTTGCTGGGGCTACCATAACAAACTAACTTACTAGGTGGATTAAACAACAGAAGTTTAATTTCTCATGGTTCTGGAGGCTGAAAGTCCAAGATCAAGATGGCAACAAAGTTGGATTTCTCTGAGGCCTCTCACCTTGGCTTGAAGATGGCTGCCCTCTTGTTGCCTCCTCACATAGTCATCTCTGTGCACATGTGCCTGTGTTGTCTCTTCCCCTCTTACAAGAACACTAGTCATATTGGATTAAGCCCTCACCATAATGCCCTCATTGTAACTTAATCACCTCTTTAAAGACCCATTTAGTGCAAATCAATCACATTCTGAGGTGTTAGGAGTTAAGACTTCAGTCTATGAATTTGAGGAGTGAGGGGACATAATTCAGTCCATAACTGATTTTGACAATTATGTGAAGTAATATGTACCACACAGTTATGTTAGTTGCCTGGCTCATGATAAGCTTTCAAAAATATAAACAATTTTTATTTATGTTTACATATATTTGAGTTTATACACTTGATCTCATCTGAATTTTTTATTATCGTAGTCACACATATTGGTATGACATTTATCTTTGTTCTTAGCTTTGTTATCATATATTACATTGCCATCTATGTTTCTTAAATTATCATTTTCTCTTTTACTTTCTGGCTCCACTTTGATTGCTTTGTGCATATGGATTTCCATTCTCATAATTTACAAGACTGATAATAGGTTTTCTTTATTTTTTAAATTTATAACAACAAACATGAATGACAACATTATGAATTAAAATTTAAATTTCTAAGACTGTCAAACTGTCATATGTCTGTGCTTTTTAGTGCAGGAGCTACTATCCACATGTTGGATATCAAGCACTTGAACTATGGCTAGTTTAACTGAGAAACTGAATTTTTTAATATTCATTTTAATTAATGGAAATTCAAATATTCACATGTGGCTCGTGGCTGCCTTATTGGACACTAGATATCTGTGGTATATTCAGTTCTTTATTTCATTAAACAGTATTCCCTAACTCCCCGTATGAGCACACTTCCATTCTTCACATCTTCATTAGTTTTTCCCTCTCTCCTCCTCGTTGCAGTTAGTGTTCTTTCCCATATAATCTACTTCTTTCATCATGAATATGTGAGAAGATTGCCTTTCCTGTTAACTTTGCGTTTAGGAGAGTTCCAGTGATGAATTCTAGCCAATGTGTTGTGAGCAGAAATGGCATTACTGATGTGGGACCCTTTTCGTCTGTCCTAAGTCTGGTAATGTTTCAGAATGTGGTTTTCTGTCCGTTTGTATAGAAGTAAAGATGATGTAGAATAGAATCGCAATGTACCCATGATGGGCATTTCACATGAATGTGACATAAACCTTTATCACATTAAATGATTGGGATTTGGGAACTGTTGCCACCCAGTGTTGCCTTCCTTGATTGATATGCTCTATTACTTTCTTTCTTTCTTTTTTTTTTTTTTTTTTTTTTACATTTTCACTCAGCTTTAATTATAATCAAGCATTTTTTTTTCTTAAACAGTTTATTGTCAAGTTTGTTTCCATATAACACCCAGTGCTCATCCCCACAAGTGCCCTCCCCCATGCCCATAACCCCCCTTTTCCTCCCCCCCACCCCCATCAGCCCTCAGTTTGTTCTCAGTATTCAAGAATCTCTTAGGGTTTGCCTTCCTCCGTCTCCCCAACTATTTTTCCCCTTCACCTCCCGCATGGTCCTCATTAAATTCCTCCTAATCCTCCTATACGTGCAAACATATGGTAGCTGTCCTTCTCTGCCTGACTTATTTCACTCAGCATAACATCCTCAAGTTCCATCCATCTTGCTACACATGGCCAGATTTCATTCTTTCTCATTGCCGTACAATCATGCATTTTAAACTCAAACAGGTGACCAAAGGTGAAACGTTCACAATAAGCTAAGTTCAAGTCTGGTTAACTGAAAACAAAGACTTCTCCATTAAAAATATTTAGTTTCCTGTGCATTCCTGTATTTAAAATAGAAACAGATCTTCAAAGTAATCTGCTTAACAGGTTATGAGTCTCTAGGGTAGTATGACATAAATAAAAGGTAATGGCTTAAATCTTATAAATACATTAATCTAAATTTGATGCTGCTTCACAATCTGTTTACAAAAATAAAAATATATATATTGTCTTGATTTGTAGGCTTTCTTCCCTACAATGAAGAGCTTTTCCTTATCGATTTTTCATACAAGTCTGTTGACATTAGCCAGAAATGGGTTACATTAGGAAGGATACAGCAAAATGGCCTCTTTCATTGGGAAGACAGCAACCCCTCATTTAAAAATGACGTTGCTAGTCAGTGGCATTTATAGATTTGTTAGTATTCACCAACACCCAGGATTCTGGGTAAGATGGTCAGGTTCCAACCAAGTAATTTCCCAGCAAATATTCCCTCACACATTTTGTAATTTCCTTACGTATCTGAAAATCTCCAAGTCACAGCTCTGTGACATCACTGAGAGCCATTGTTCCTAGAACCACGCGATGCCTCCCAAATCCAGACATAAGAAATAAAAGCCATTAATTTCTTTATCAGCATAAAATCTGTTGATGTTTCTAAGAGAAATCAACCCATTTGCAAGCCTGTCAGTTTTCACTTCTTTTTCCATATGTTTGTTAGCTACATTATTTACAAGTAACAATAATGTTTTTAAAAAGTGTGTTCTCTTCTAAACTATAATCTCCAAAACTTTTATTCTTAGTCTTCCAACCAAATGATTTCATTTTGCTTCAGTTTCTACATTTATCTTTTAGTTAATAGAGACATGAATGACTCTCAGAAAGCATTAAAATGACTTCATTCTTATTTACTTAGTGGTGGTACAATAATAGAAAGTAGTAAGAATAAAACATTAAAAATAGGGAAGCCATAGAGACAAATTGTGGCAGTATTCACCTACTGATCTTCATGGGAGAAAATACCCTACTAATTTTTTCAAGAAACCTTCACAGAAATATATTTCTTGATTTTTTGAATGTGGTACTTACACATAAAAGACAGTTTGGCTGTATATGAAATTATTGGGTTATCCCTTCTCTTTTTGTTTTTCAAAGACTTAAAGATATTTCTCCAAGTCATCTTTATTTGAATGGGTCTGAAACTCCTGCTTGATTTTTTTTTTTTTTTTTTTTTTGCCCTGACAAATAACCTAACTGTGTTTCCTAAACATCCAAAAAATTCTTTCTTCATTTTTGAAGTCTAGTATTTCAGTGTTGATGGTTCTATGATGATTTCCTAAGGCATAATAAATCCTTTCAATCCATAAATTCACCCAGTCTTTTATTTATGGAAACTTTTATTGATGTATATTTTGATTTGTAAAATTTTGTTCTATTAATCTACTTACCCACTTAGGAGTCTTCAATTACACATGTATTGGATCATCCATATCCATCACTTATCTAATAATTTTGAACTCCTAATCTGAATTTTTTGTTCACATTTCTCATTCTGTCTATGAATCTCATTGTATTTTAGTTAGTTTCAGAGTTATTATTCCAGTGAGGACTACAGTTTATGTTACTCTCTGCTTCTTTCTTCAGTTCTGCCAGCTTCTGTTTTATCTCTTGTTTTTCAATAATTTCTGAAAATTCCTAATTATTTCATTAAGTTCCTGAAGTTTATAATGATGCAATTTGCTATGATTTTAATCTGAGAAAGTTTTTAGTTATATCCCTGACTCTAATGTCCAATAGTATCTATCACATCATCCTTTGTAATATTCACTGCTAGCTCAGACTTCCTTGTGTTTGTGTTTTGTTTATCTGCTCAATACCTACCTTCCAAATATAATTAAAGATTATTGCAGATAGAAACTTTTCCTGTCTTTCACATTTAGCACTTTATCCTAAAAGCTTAATTTAGGTTAAGACATACTACACAATGAATGAATGGGTAACTTCTTAGTAAATTTTTTTATGTTGAGGCTCATTTTAATGGATATGAGTCATAATACCTCTCAAACTACTGTCAGAGACTTGAGGGATATCAAATAATCAACAAAACTTGAGATTGTTAGTTGTCTATTTTTAAAGCTAGATACTTTGCAAACAATACAAAAGTTTCATTCACGGTCAAAGCATTCTATCAAGAACAAATAATAACATATTTTTGTGGAATCCTAGCTAACATAAAGTTTGATATGGCAGTTCTGGATGCAACAGTTTTCCTCACAAGGTCCCACCCACAAGTCAAAATTTTAAAGCCTGGTGGATTTCCCTTACCTACCCAAAGTTGACAAAACCTAACAACAACTCTCTTCATTTCATGAAAAATGGAATTCAATAACAGATATTTCTATCTTTCCATACTTCACTCTTTCTCATCATAGAAATGTGAACATATTTGCTTAAGTAATACTGTGATAAGTGCTCTTCTATTAAAAAAATAATGAGTTTGTCTAATAGAATAGTAATCATTTACTGGTAACCCAAATTAGAATACTTAGGCTGTTTGCTGTGGGCAAACAGTTCATTAGTAAATAGTAGCATGAAATTTAAGCATACTAATGAATTAAAACTTGTAAATGGTCTTTTTACTATCTTAGAAGCTTCTAGAAATTTTTCCTCAAATTTCATCCAGGTGAATATTTATTTTATATATTTATTACCATCATTTAACATTACTGATTTTTAATTATTAGTAAATATGTTTCTTTTTATGTCAGCTAAAAACTTATTAATTCAAGCATGAAATCAGTTACTTTACGGGTACCTGGGGGTCTCATTTGGGTAAGCATCCAACTTTGGCTCAGGTCATGATCTCACAGTCTGTGAGTTGGAGCCCTGCATCAGGGTCTGTGCCAGCAGTTTAGAACCTGGAGCCTGCTTCAGATTTTGTGTCTCCCTACCTCTCTGCCCCTCCCCTGCTCACATTCTGTCTCTGTCTTAAAAATAAAATAAAAAGATAAAAATAATTTAAAGAAAAAATCAGTTACTTTAAAAAGAACTCCTGTTAGAAGATATTTGCAAATTATATATCCAAAAGGGGTTAGTATCCAAATTATATTTTTAAAAAAACACACAGCTCAACACCAAAAAAATACAAATAATACGTTTTTAAAATGTTCAGGAGACATGAACAGACACTTCTCCAAAAAAAAAAAAAAAAGCCACGCAGATGACCAACAGACACATGAAAAAGTGATCAGTATCATTAATCATCCGGGAAATGCAAAGCAAAACCACAACAAGATACCACCTCACACTTGTCAGATGGCTAAAGTAAAAAACACAAGGTCTCTACTACCCAAAGCAATCTACACATTTAATGCAATCCCTATCAAAATACCACCAGCATTTTTCACAGAGCGAGGGCAAATAATCCTGAGATTTGTATGAAACCACAAAAGACCCCAGATAGCCAAAACAATCCTGAAAAAGAAAAACAAAACTGGAGGCATCATGATTTCAGACTTCAAGCTACTTTACAAAGCTGCAGTCATCAAGCCAGTAGGGTACTAGCACAAAAACAGACACATAGATCAATGGAATGGAATAAAAAATCCAGAAATGGACCCACAACTATATGATCAAGTCATCTTCAACACAGCAGGAAAGAATATCCAGTGGACAAAAGACAGGCTCTTCAACAAATGGTGTTGGAAAAATTGGACCGTGACACTCAGAAGAATAAAACTGGGCCACTTTCTTATTCCATATACAAAAATAAATTCAAAAATGGATGCAAGACCTAAATATAAGGCAGGAAATTATCAAATTTTAGAGGAGAACACAAAAAGCAGCCTTGTTGACCTCAACCAGAGCAACTTCTTACTAGACACATCACTGAAGGCAAGGGAAACGAAAGCAACCATGAACTGTTGGGACCCCATCAAGATCAAAAGTTTCTGCACCATGAAGGAAACGATCAACAAAACTGAAAGGCAGCCTACAGAATGGGAGAAGACATTTGCAAACAAGATATCTAATAAAGGGTTAGTATCCAAAATCTGTGCAGAAGTTATCAAAGTCAACAAAAACAAATGAACAAAAAATAACAATCCAGTGAATAAATGGACAGAAGACACGAATAGACACTTTTCCAAAGAAGACATCCACATGGTTAACCAACACCAGAAAAGGTGCTCAACATCACTCATCTTCAGGGAAATACAAATGAAAACCATGATAAATACCACCTCACCTCTGTCAGAATGGCTAAAATTAACAATGCAAGAAACAACAGGTGTTGCCAAAGTCACGGACACTGTTGATGGGAATGCAAACTGATGCAGTCACTCTGCAGAAGAGTATGGAGGTTCGTTAAGAAACTAAAAATAGAACTACCCTATGATCCATCAATTGCACTATTAGTTATTTATCCAAAGGATACAAAAATACAGATTTGATGGGGTACATGCATCACAATGTTTATAGCAGTAGCATCAACAATGGTCAAAAGTATGGAGAGAGCTCATATGTCATTGACTGATAAATGGATAAAGATGTGGCGCATATATATACATATATGTATATATACATATATATAACTCAGCAATAAAAAAATGAAATCTTGTTATTTGCAATGGCGTGGTGGAACTAGAATGCATTATGCTAAGCTAAATCAATCAGAGAAAGACAAATACCATATGAATTCACTCATATGTGAAATTTAAGAAACAAACCAGATAAACATACAGGAATGGGAAGAAAAAAAGAGAAGAGGAGGAATGCTAGAGAGCAAATTGAGTGTTAATGGAGGAAGATGGATGAGGGATGGGCTAGATGGGTGATAAGTACTAAGGAGGGCACTTGTGATGAGCACTGGGTATTGTATGTAAGTGATGAATCACTGAATTCTACTCCCGAAACCAATATTGCACTGAAATGTTAACTAACTAAAATTTAAATTTTAAAAAAGGTAAAGGAAAAAAAAGACACAACAGAAGAAACAATGAGTGTTGGCAAGAATGTGGAGAAAAAGAAACCCTCAGACACTGTTGCTGGAAGCGCAAACTGGTATAGCCTCTGTAGAAAACAGGATGGAAATTCCTCAAAAAATTAAGAAAAGAAATACCATATGATCAGTAACTGAAACTAATATAACGCTGTATGTTAATTATACTGGAATTTAAAGAAAAATAGTTGTTTGAAAAATTTTTGGTAAACATTTGTAAGTCCTATAAATTTTCTGTGTTTTTATTTTAAGTATAGAACAACATATGGATCTGCTTGTTGCCATAACTTGAGGACAGTATCAAGAGGCACAGTCATGACCTCTGTACCATAGGTTTATCTATATACTTCTCGCAGTGCCAAAATCTTCTTCTTCCCTCGTTCTACTGAGCTGCTTACTAATCTCCTTCACCCCTATTAATTGTTTTATATACTGCTTAGTATATGCTAACTATCCTGCATTGAAAAGATGTAAGAATATTCAAGGCAGTTTTAAAGATGTGCTTACTGCTTTATTTTATGGCATTATTTTTCTAAATAATGTAGGTTTGTAAAAAAATTATTCATTTTTAGGGACATCTGGGTGGCTCAGTTGGTTAGGTATCCGATTTCAGCTTGGGTCATGATCTCATGTTTCATGAGTTAAAGCCCCAGGTCCGGCTCTGTGCTCACAGCTCCGAACCTGGAGCCTGTTTCAGATTCTATGCCTCCCTCTCTCTCTCTGCCCCTCCCCCACTAGTGTTCTGCCTCTCACTGTGTCTTAAAAATAAATAAAAATATTAAACATTTATAAAAAATAAACATTAAAATATAAAAATACTCATTTCTAAGTATCTGCATTTAAAGACATATTTAATGTTTGTAGGTGTATACTAGCCAAAGTTTTTTAAATGATTGTTGTGAGTGTTAATATTAGCAGATGTTATTAAGGCACTTGCTTGACTCAGATTTGTCTGTATTTGTCCCCTTCTAGGAACTAAGTACTTACTTTTCTCTATAAGGAATTGTGCATATGATTTTAGCAAAATGTCTAAAGTGCCTGGTTTCTAAGGGCTTACTCATGCTTAGTCTCTCTGTTTGGGTTGTCATTGTCTCCTAAATGTCTGGGTCAGTCTACTGGGAAGGGCATGCGAGCCTATTTCTTGAGTATCTCTTCACATTTTGTCTCTTATGCTTTTTTCCATGGGCACCATCTAAAATACTACATTTTAGGGGCACCTGGGTGGCTCAGTCGGTTAAGTGTCCAACTTCAGCTCAGGTCATAATCTCACGGTTTGTAGGTTTGAGCCCCGTGTTGGGTTCTGTGCTAACAGCTCAGAGCCTGGAGCCTGTCTTCAGATTCTATGTCTCCCTCTCTCTCTCTCTGACCATCCCCTGCTCATGCTGCTCTATCTCTCTCTCAAAAATAAACAAACAAACAAATAAATAAATAAAATACTTCATTTTATAAATTCCAGGCCTCACTTCTTATCTTTGAAGTACTTTAAATAAAGTCTTGAAATAAATTAAGCACACCTGTACTGACCCCAAAGATAATGTTGTGACCAGAGGTCAATGATGAAACTAATTTTTTTTTTAGTTAAAAAAGAAGAAGAAAAGGAATCACATACATACCCTTTTCCCCTTGAGACTTTCTTAAGAACTTGTTCCAAACTGATTAGCCCTCTGTGGAGATTAATTAGGCAGTCTTCTTTAACTGATGTTCAACCATAGTTATATATTAATTTTAAATTTCTTGAGGGGAGAGGTATGTTTCCTAAATCATTAATAACCACTATTTGAATTTCATTCCTAAAGCTATACAACTTGTACTTCCCTAGTCCTATCATTGTAAGCACCTAAGAGACCAAAGGTTTTTAAAAGTTGCTTTCTTCTCATATCCTAAATATAACTGGTCTACCCCTCCCCTCATGGTAGTAGGGATACACAGAAGATTTTAGCTTTCATCGTTTGCTTTGCATTCCACTAGTCAGTTTGTTTTAAAAAAAATCTTTTTCATCTTTTGTAACCTTCTCATGCATCTACTCAGTTGAGTCAAATGTCAGAGAATAATTAGACAAAATGGTAGCTTAAATCTACAAGCTAAGCACATCTATTCTGATAAGGCTACATATTACAAGGTTACATTTTGCATGGACATTAGCAGAACCCTAGTGCCTTCTAGTGTTCACCTTCATTTAATAACACGGATAGTTGTTGCTGCTTCCAGAAATGCGTTATTCACTCTTTTCTTCTTTTAAGTTGCCCAGATGCCTAGTTAATATTGTTAGCTCTCCTCTTCCTCTGCACGCACTGATAGCTCCCTACTACATGTGTTTTTCACTTTCCTTTAGAGTGCTTTCCTTGATGTGCTTGGCTCCTGCCTGGGGCAGGTCAGAGTGCTGGAAGTTGATGCCGCAAAAGCAGCCCTCAGCTAATGAGAAAGGCAGTTGGATAATAAATGGTGGCTGCCTCATCCTTCACATGTTATAGTTTTGTGGAATGATCCCTTCACTCCAAGGTTCCCGCTGATTGGTCTTCAGTTTCCCACAGTGCTCACCTCACCTCATCTTACTCACATTGTTTCCCTTCCATTTCCTGGTCCTTTACCATCTCCTGCAGTCCTGCTCAGATTAGTTCCCCAACAAACCACTTGTGCTCAAATCCTTATCTCAGGGTATGTTTGGAGGGAAACTCATTTTAAGTCCCCAGTTTTTGTGTGGGTTACTTTTTTCCAGTTTTGTTGAGAAATAGTGGACATACATCACTGTATAAGTTTAAGTCACAGAGCATAATGGCTTGATTTACAAATACTGTGAAATGGTTATCACAGTAGGTTCAGCTAACATCCATCTTCTCAAAGAAATACAATAAAAAGAAAGGAAAATATATTTTTCTTGTGATGAAAACTCTTATGATTTACTCTCTTAACATCTCCTGTATATCACATAGCAACACCGTCTATAAGTCATCATGTTGTACATTGTAGTTAATGAGTTACTTTTGAGAATACTCAGTACATTTCAGTCAAGATCTGCCAAATTAAAAACAAATGCTCATTTTAGAATGATAGTGTTGGGTTTGAAACAGATATATGTTTTCCTTTGGCCAGATTGATTTCTTTTAAGTACTCTGTTGCGTGAGTTCTCATGCTGTGGAATATAAATTAACCATAGCGTATTTGGGGCTTCAGGTGTTAGGATGATTATACTTGGGATCCCTGCATATTCATGCCTCTGGGTTCTTTTGGACAAAATAAATGATGAATTTGATTTGACCTCTCTGCTAATGGAAGCCCCCAAAACACAAGAGTCACAACACACACATAGACAATTGAAAATGAATGCATGGATCAATACTTAATAGCATTTATGGCTGAAGACTATTGAAGACTATTTTCTACTTCTGAAAACTCTGACACGCTGTGTAATCTTGTAATGTGAGGAAGCAAATGGTGTTTCTAATTCCTAATTCCTACAGTGCAAGCACTGACCTGTGGACAAACCAGAATTTAACTGGTCCTCCAAAAAGTAGCAAAGGGCACAATTCAGATATACAGGAAATGAGTTTATGTCACTTACCTCATGTTGCTTAATAGCCCCCTTTTCCATTTGGTAGCAAACACTTAACAATTGCCAAAAAAAAAAAAAATAGCCCATTCAAGATTACTCAGGGTTTTCTTTTGTTTTGTTTTTTAATGTGAAAGACTTTCTTTTCGGAGGAGGGTACTTAGTCTTTCAAGGCATCCTTACCAGCATCTTGCCCCTTCTCCCTCAGAGGCTTCTTGACACAAGGTAAAGTTCAGGTAACACTGTGATGCTGTGCGGGAAACACACTAGACCTCATGCTGGTTCTCACCAACTTCAGATTGGGGGATAGCAGTTTAGTTTGTGTTGGAATGGTTGCACCTCTGAGACTGTACATCTTCCATTTGCCCTCCAGCACTTTCCATTTCTTCTCCCCTCAAACCACTGAAAGGCAAGTTGCTGCTTTTTTTTAATGTTTGTTTATTTATTTTGAGAGAGAGCTTGAGAAGGGGAGAGGCAGAGAGAGAGGAGAGGGAGAATCTCAAGCAGGCCCCATGCTGTCAGCACAGAGCCCAACGTGGGGCTTGAACTCACGAACTATGAGATCATGACCTGAGCCAAAACCGAGAGTCTGATGCTTAATTGACTGAGCCACTTAGGCACCTCTGGAAGGCAAGCTGCTTCTTAATTCTTAAGAATTAACTCCCCCAATTTGCCTCCATTCTCAGCCCAGGTCCACGAAGAAAGTCCTTTAGGTCTAAATCTCTTACATGCACATAGAGCAAGGGTGTGAGAGCCACCTCCATATAAACCTGTCACAGACTGGTGGTGCCTGAGTGGCTCAGTCAGTTAAGCATCTGACTCAGGTCATGATTTCATGATTTGTGAGTTTGAGCCCTGCATCAGGGCAGAGCCTGCTTTGGATTCTCTCTTGGTCCCTCTCTCTCCCCCTCCCCTGCTCTTTCTCTATCTCTCTCTGAAAAATAAATAAATTAAAAAGTTTTTTTAAATTAGAAAAAAAAAAGTCACATACTATATCTGCTCTCCTGTGGCCATTCCAATGGCTGCAAGATACCTGTGAGGCCTTTATAGCCAAAGTGGGAAAGAAGTTTTGGTCCCACTACTTTTTACTTCCTGCTATCTCATTCTCTCTCCTTCTATCTTTGGTCCAGGGTGGTAGGAGTATCTGACTTCATCTTGGGAATCCAAGCAGAGTTACCCTAATTTCATCTCCTCCAGAGCTCTCAAAGTCCTGTCTGCAGTACGATGGCTTCTTGTTGCTGTGTGTCAGAGCCTTCTGTGGCAGCCTGCCTTCTCTGTGCCCTGAGGCTGATAGTAAAAACCCAGGCTGTGACTCTCTTATTTAGCTTTCTCAGCGTAAAAAGATTTTGAAATTTAGAAAACATATTACCCCCAGAAAAGCTTGGCTCACAAGGCTTACCATCTACTATAAACTCAGGAATGATTTAGTTTTGAAGCGCAGAGTTGAATAATGACTTATTTGTTCTAGGAAATATCTGAAGTAATGAGTATTACTCATATAATGGGTGGGGAGTCATAGAGAAGTGGATTTATGGTAAATAAAAAAGTATATTGGTTTAATATTTTCAAAGTATTATCCTTTTAAAATGTTACTTTAACAGTGTGTCTTAAAATAGACTTTTATTGGGGCGCCTGGGTGGCTTAGTCGGTTAAGCGACCGACTTTCGCTTAGGTCATGATCTCGCGGTTCGTGGGTTCGAGCCCCGCGTCGGGCTCTGTGCTGACTGCCAGCTCAGAGCCTGGAGCCTGCTTCAGATTCTGTGTCTCCCTCTCTCTCTGACCCTCCCCTGCTCACGCTGTCTCTCTCTCTCCTAAAAATAAATAAAACATTAAAAAAAAAATTAAAAATAGACTTTTATTCACATATCCACTGATGAATAACCCAAGTAAAGCAGAGGATGTGAGGCTAAAGATCCTTAACTTTACAGGGTTATACCACATATAAATTTTCTGAGTAAGAGATGCAAAATTATATTCCTTTCTGCCTGTCTTAGCTTTATTACTGCTGAGAGGATAATAGACAAATTCATTGAAGTTTGATCTTGAAAAATTAAAAGAACATCATCTTTTATGAGCACTACCTTCACCCACAATTCCAATGGTAGCTCTCTAATTTTAGTCAAAACAAGATGTGTAACCAAAACACAAGAGGGAAACACATTCTAAAATGCCATCCTCTGTTAATATGTGTGTCTGCACCAATACTTTCATGTTCATCTAACCCCAAAACGGGTGTTGTTTATCCCAGATTTGCAAATACTCATGCACTCCACTGTTCCTTTCAGCCTGACTCACTGCTTCTGGAATGAGAAATGAGGAACTCAGAATTGGTCTGCCTCACAGTTGCTGTGTGGATGGAGTCAGGTAATTTTCGTGAAGGGTTATGACCTGCAGTCTGGTGAGACAAACATTTGACAGGGAGCTCACATTTTTTGAGCACCTCCTATCTGCTAAATGCTTTCAGAGAGGAGATAGAAAGATTTAGTGTATCTTTAAAGACCAACTATCCTTTTTTACTGAAGAGGCTGAAAATTAAAATGAAATGGAAGGAGAGAGGTATCATTTATTATTTGAGGATCTATTCCACAGGTGCTATGCATACCTTATATTATTTAATCCTCACAGCAATCCCACAACAGTCTCATTTTCAGATGAGCCATCTGAGACACACAAGAATTAGTAGACTTCTCAGGACCCCATTGGTGGTAACTGGCTTAGACTGGGGCTTGAATCCACATCCATTTGGTTCTAAATCTCTGACCTTTTACAGTGCACCAAAATGAATGTCAACATGCATTTGCATTTTCTCATTCTGGCTGTGTTGGGATTTTTTTTTTTTTTTCCCCTAACAGGTCAGTTAATCAACATGATTCCATAGTTCAAAGAGGAACCAAGATGGTTTGTTGACATTTAGAACATGTAGAGACTACCTGAGAATAGGAACTTAATGTCCCGGAATCAAGTCCTGGAGAATCACAAGTATTAACTAACTGGGGAATCTTAGAAGCTTAACACAAGTGTAAGAATTTACTTTTTTTTTTCCTCTGGATCATTATGGCACATTTGACAACCTTTGATATTTTACATAGTACATCATTTATTTTGTGCCTACTAATTAGCCACACTCAGAGCTTATTATGCCTGGACCATTGCCCAGCACAAACCCAGTTTTTTGGGGTTTTTTTATGGATTGGCAATGCAGAAACTATCGATATGCCTTCAGTGTACTAACAGAGATGAGTATTTCTACATCTCAGTATTATTTTCAGTTTCAGCATCTAAATATGATTTATAATCCACTAATCCAATAAGCAATGAATAAACAATTAATTCATAAATGGTACATTTTCTGGTTAGATCAGAGAGATGCCACAGGCCCAGGGAAGTGAGTAGGATTTGAGTCTTATCCATAACTCTTTTATTTAGAGCTGATTTAAAGTTTTTTAGGGCTGAACCTGGGTGGCTCAGTTGGTTGAGCATCTGACTTCAACTCAGGTCATGATCTTGCAGTTCGTGGGTTCAACCCGTGCATTGGGCTCTGTGCTGACAGCTTGGAGCCTGGAGCCTGGCTCCCTCTCTATATGCCCCTCACCTGCTCGTGCTCTCTCTCTGTCTCTCTCAAAAGTGAATAAACAAAAAAAATTTTAATAAGTAAAGTTTATCTAGGGCTAATTTGGAAACTTAAGGGAGCTTAAGAATTTTTTTTTTCTCTTCAACATTTCGATTGGAAATGATGTATTGAGGCTTCATGTCAGAAGATGATGGGAGCAGAAAGTAGGTAGAGAAAGAAAATTAGGAGAGTAGTAGGAGAAGAAATACACTCTCATAGGCAATCCTACCTCAGACTAAGGAAAAACACTTTATATGACAGCTACATCAGACATCCTTCTACCTACCCTGCCCTAAGAAAAACTGAAAAAGGAGAGAAAAATCCATATATATATATATAATGCACTCAACTTTTCTTTGCCATTCAGAAAGTGTTTCAGAGTAGTTGATTACAGCCTTACACTGATAATTTTCCCCTAGGCTCCTCACTTTAGCCGACCCCAAAAGGTAGGATGTTTCTCTGTGTACATTTCTAGATCTGGGCTGGCATCTGGTAGAGGAGAATTACACTTCAGGTTTATAACTTTTGCAGCTTTTCTGGAAATTAACTTAGCTTTATTTACACCTGCCTTCAAAAAATAAACATTCAAGCAGCCCTGATGGCAATAAACCAGATGGAATCAATAATTTACATATCTCCAGAGGAGTCTGGCAAGAAGCAAAAGCAAAAGAAATGATTGACTATTTTACAGAAATTACTTTATTTTAACAGATTTGAGACATTCATACTTTGATTGAATTTAATTGATTCTCTATTTGCCTTCAGTTGCATACTACTGAGAATGAGTACAGTGCTGTTTTTGAAAAAAGAAAGAGAAATGAGGTGGTGGGAGTGAGAGAAAAATGAAAAGAAAATAAGGGGGCCACCTGGCTGTCTCAGTGGGTGGGGAATGTGACTTTTAATTCTCAGGGCCATGAATATGAGCCCCATATTGTGTGTAGAGATTGCTTAAAAAAAAAAAAAAAAAAAAAAAAAACAGGGGCACCTGGGTGTCTCAGCTGGTTAAGCATCTCACTCTTGATTTCAGCTCGGGTCATGATCTCATGGTTTGGTTCATGGGATGTAGCCCCACATGGAGCTTTGTGCTGACAGCACAGAGCCTGCTTGGGATTCTCTCTCCCTTTCTCCCCCTGCCCCCCAAAGGCATGCCTGCTCCTTCTATCTTTCTCTCAAAATAAATAAGTAAACTTTAAAAGAAAGAAAGAAGAATCACAAAGAAAAACTTAATAGAGTAAAAAGAATTCACTCATGCTGAGTCTTTTCCTTGCCAGAAAATTTTCCAATCCCTACGACTTAACTTCTTTGATCTATTTACCATAAACACCTGGGTAAAATAACACAGTTTCCCACCCTGTAAGTAAATATGGCCATTTAACTTCTCCATGTTGTTCTCTACATAATGGATTTTATTCACAAACATGCCTACAACTGAGCTATTTAGAAAGGTAGTTACAGATATGTTATCAGTGTTGGAAAACTATCTCCTGCTTTGCGGAAAATACAGATCCTCATCCTCCTTCAGCGAACTCACTGTTTCCTTCGTTTCTCTTTTCATTTCCTGTGCTTTATCAGCTTCATTCCCAAACCCTGAAATGATGTTTCCCCAATCATAAAGTCATCGTTCTCAGCAGGAGGAGGAACCGTGTCTCCATCTGCCACTCTATTTTTCATATTGAGTTTCTGTGTGTTTCTGCTGTTGTGCCTCCAGGTACAAATCATAGGGGATAGTTCTTCATATTCAGTTATCCTCTAAATTTAATCTCTAGACTTACAGTATATTTTACCAAGAATCAGGGCACCATTCTTTGTATTTAGTTATTTTATTGTATTTAAAGACTATTTCTTTTACACCTACCCTTAATAATATTCATCACATCAGTAGAGAATATACTTGATAATAATCATAAGTTGAGTTTTTTTTCTTTTCCTGCCTGTGTAGTTTTCCTAAAGGGAAACAGCTTCAAGACAATGTAATAGCTTTAAAAACAAACAGTTGAATTTGCAAGAGCTTGGTTGTCACATCTGTGCTTCCCTTATCCCCGCTCCACTGATTCTTACTCTTTCCTTGACACAAACTCCAGCCATCTCTTCTTTAAGTTCACCATGTTTGATCAAGTTCACAGTTCCATTTTAGGATGGTGGGTCATGAAATAAACTGAGTTGCCACTGAGCAAATTAAGTCTCCAGAGCCATAAGTCCTTGGCCTTGATCACTATTCACTTGAGATATGTTTAGGTATCTCATAAAATAATAAATCGGTAAATCCAAAAGAAGGCAGAAACAAACAAAAAAGAAACATAAGGGAAAGGGAACAAATTAAAAATAGGACACATAAAAATCAAATAGCAAGATAGTAGATTTAAGCCTACTTTGAGTTGCCCCTACATACCCACTTGAATGATTAACATTAAAAGGACCGACAATACAAAGTACTGTCAAAGATATGGGACAACTGAAACTCCCATATATTGCTAGTCATCCTGCAAAATGATACTTGAAGAAGGATCATTGGAGCCACTTAGAGAAGCTTGACAGTTTATTCAAATATTGAACATATACTTACCATATGACTCAGCAATTCTATCCCTTGTTGTTTACCTAAGAAAAATTAAAACATTCTGACAGACTTGTACTCAGATGTTTTAGCAGCTTTATTAATAACAGACCCAAGCTTGAGATAATCCAAGTGCCATCAGATGGTGAATGGATCTATTCATTCATCAACATACTTTGATATATTCATACATGATAATACTACTCAGCAACATAAAGAAACCAACAACTGATGCATGCAGCAATGTGGATGGATCTTGAAAGTATCATGCTAAGTGAAAGAAACTTTAAGGGTACACATTATATGATTCCATTTGTATAAACTTTTAGAAAAGACTATAGTGAAAGAATGATTGGTACTTGTTACTGGTTTGGATGATAGAAGTGGAGTGACCACAAAAGGGAACAAAAGAAGTTTTCAGAGTGATGGAAATATTCCATATCATGACTGTAATGGCACTTACCAATGTATACATTTAACAAAATGGAGCACCTGGGTGGCTCAGTCAGTTAAGCGTCTAACTTCAGCTCAGGTCATAATCTCACGGTCATGGGTTCGAGCCCCACGTCGGGCTCTGTGCTGACAGCTAGCTTGGAACCTGGGGTCCTCTTCGGATTCTGTATATCCCTCTCTCTCTGACTTTCCCCTGCTCATGCTGTCTCTCTCTCTCTCTCAAAAATAAATAAAACGTTTAAAAAAAAGAACACAGTAGTTTAGTCAACATAGTATTCAGGCCTCTCAATAAATACTAAAATTTAGAATATATCGCTCCCCATGGGATATATATTATAATAATGAGATAAAAATGATAAACTATTTGCAAACAATATATATGATAATGAGACACAAAATTAAATATGGTTCTATTTGTTTTGAAAAGATTTGGGGAAAAGTTTTGTTTTGAGATTTAAAAAAAATTAATGATTGACATACAAAAAGCTGTATATACTTAAGCTACGTATACAACTTAAGGAGTTCAGACATAAGTGTACATCATGAAACAATCAATGCCATAAACATATTTCATTACCTCCAAAAGTTTCCTTCCACCCTATTTATGTATTTGATTATGATAAAATACTTAACATAAGATATACCTTCTTCACAAATTTTTAAGTAAATGCGGCGGAGTTTGACATACATTTGTATAAAAAAGTGGTGAGCCCAGAAGGAAAAGAATTTGAGTCTCATGAAAAAGAGTGTTATCAGGCAAAAGTCAATCAAGGGAAACTTTTGAGGAGTCTAGGCTTGTTTTGAAGTCTTTGTAAGTAATTTATCATGTAATTGCCTTTCTACATGTTTTTTGTTTTGTTTTGTTTTTTCTTTTCAGTGGCAACTTCCTGGAAGAATTCTACAGTGGAAAACAGTTGAAGCTCACCATGCTGGGGCCCCAGGTAGGTTTGCCCAGAACTGGAACAACTCTTGTTGTTTGTTGTTTAGTTTCCTGTCCATTCCTTACCACTCTGGAGGACTACTACTGCCCAGAATGGGACTGGAACAAGGCATCTTCTTCTTGGCCACTAGCAATTTTCTGTCTCCAGAGGCTTGAGGGGATGATTCAGTAACCTTCAGACTGCTACAAATGATGTATCTGTAGGAGAGTTGGAACCATTCTATCCCAATTTCAGGATAAACTTTATTTTTCACATTTGGAAGCTGCTCAGTTGTCATGGTGAATAAGTTATTAGAGTTTTTAAAGAGATTTTATTTTCTAGAGCCTTTTTAGTTTCACAGCAAAAATGAATGAAAGGTATAGTGATTTCCCATATGCTCTTTCTCCCCACACATGCACAAGGTTCCCCATTATCACCATTACCCACCAGAGTGGTACTTTTGTTACAATTGATGAACCTACATGACACATCATTATTACCCAGAGTCCATCATTTACACTGGAGTTCGCTGTTGGTATTGTACTTTCTGTGGGTTTGGACAAACTTATAATGACATGTATCCACCATAATGTTATCATAAAAAGTATACTCACTGCCTTAAAACCCCTTTGCTCTACCTATTCATCCTTCCTACCCCATTAATCCCTGGTAATCACTGATCTTTTTACCATTTCCATAGTTTTACCTTTTCCACAATGTCATATAATTGGAATCATACAGCATTTTCACATTGGCTTCTTGCACTTAGTAATATTCATTTAAGGTTCCACCATGACTTTTCATGGCTTGATAGCTCATTTCATTTCAGTGCTGAATAATATCCCATTGTCTGGATGTACTACAGTGGTTTTTTATCCATTCAACCAAGACATCTTGATTGTCTTCAAAGTTTTGTCAGTTATTAATAAAGCTGCTGTAAACATCCATGTGCAGGTTTTTGGGTGCAAATGAGGTTTCAGTTCCTTTAGGTAAATACCAAAGAGTGCAGTTGCTAGATCATTTGGTAAAAGTGTTTAGTTTTGCAGGAAACCACCCAACTGTCCTCCAAAATGACTGTACAATTTTGTATTTTCACCAGCAATAAACAAGAGTTCCTAGATATGGTGTTTCAGTGTTCTAGAGTCCAGCCATTATAATAAGGGTGTAGTGGTCTCTCACTGTTGTTTTCCTTTGCATTTCCCAGATGACATATGAGACTGAGCTTCTTTCATATGCTTATTTGCTACCTGTATGTCTTCATTGATGAAGTTTCTATTAAGGTCCTTGGCCTCGTTTTTAACCAACTTGTTCATTTTCTTATTGTTGAGTTTTAAAGTTTCTTTGTATACCTTATACAGATAGTTTTTGAACATGTGCATTAATTGTTGTCTCTCATGTATAATTCTCACTCCTTGGCATTGTTGGAAATACTTTAGTAAAAAAACAACAGATTAGGAATAAATCCCTAGATTTTTCTCTCTAATAGGAACTAAAAGACTTTGGGAAATTGGTAAAATGTGAAAAGAAAATTTTGTAAAACAGGGGCACCTGGGTGGCTCAGTCAGTTAAGCTTTCGACTCTTGATTTCAGCTCAGGTCATGATCTCATGGTTCCTGGGATAGAGCCCCATGTTGGGGCTCTGCACTGACAGCGTGGAGCCTACTTGGGATTCTCTCCCCCTCTTTCTGCCTCTCTAAGTAAATAAATAAATAAGCAAACAAACAAACAAAGAAACTTTTTACAAATGAAAAGAAAATTTGGTAAAACATAAGATGACATGACTACATGCACAAAAATCAACTCAAAATGGATAAAGGACCTGAACGTGAGACAGGAAACTATCAACACCCTAGAGGAGAAAGCAGGAAACAACCTCCTTGACCTCCACCGCAGCAACTTCTTACTTGACACATCCCCAAAAGCAAGGGAATCAAGAGCAAAAATAAACTGTTGGGACCTC